>NC_142046.1:27947126-28054626 GCF_982192425.1 Myodes glareolus | reverse complement strand
GAACGCAGGTTTGATACTAACAGTTTAGACATCTTTAGATGGAGCAGATGGAAAATTTTACACAAATAAAGTAGGAGAAAGTGTGCAATTAGGTTTTTATCTGCAGTTACATGACGCATCCTCTGTTTTAGTTTAGAAGATCACCTTAGTGGGTGGTCATGATCTCCCCTATTTCCAGACCCTACCTTCTTGACACCACATTTGATGTTGGCTAAATTCCCAAGTCCCAAACTTTTGTTTTTGTTGAGTGTGAATGAAATAGGGAATGCAGCAATCAGCAAGAAAAAGGCATACCATCAGAGAGACTGTAACAGTCCAGTACATTATGGATGCATTCCTTGCTAGTTAAGTCACTATGGTAAAATCCTTGGCAGGATTTTTTTCAATAGTTTATTCATGATGTTCATTATTATGAGTTGTAAAGAGTATGAGAATTTCATTTTTAAAATGTCTTATGGAATGTATCACTTTCTTAGATCTTGTAGACATGCTGTGGAAACCATAACATAAAATATGAGTTACTTACAATAACTAATTTTAATCCCATCTGCTAAGTATGACAACATTAGCATTTCCACTTAATTAAAGCACCCTTAAAGCAGCGATGTTTTAATCACTCCGTTTTATTTACTCTCCTCCGGTGTCACTTATAATTGTAACTTTTTATTTTTTAATAATGAGGGATTTTTTTTCTCCTTGCATCAGACAAAAAAAGTGCTGTCGATAATTAGCAGTCTTCTGTTATTAGTAGACTCAGGTGTCACAACTGTGTCTCATCCTCATTACAGTAAAAAATTTCACCTATCAGATTCATTATTGCTAGATAATGCGACTGAGAGCCTTTGCAGGCCCTCCAGAAAAGTAATTCAGCCAAGCAAAATTATCAGCTAATTATATTTAGAATCAAAAGCCCAACAACTATTTGCAGATAAATTGTATGAATTGAAGTGAATAGATCTGAATATTAAGATTCATAGATTTAGCTGATGATTTGTTAATTGGAATAAAAAGGTCATTTACTAGTCATTTTAACAATAGATCAATTGGAACCCTATTTATTATTTAACTGGTAGTGCATAAGGATCGAAATAATGAATAATTGTATTATCATGAGTGTTTTTCAGAATAGCAAAATATGAAGAACTTATGAGGATGCTGTGTGATTTATTTTTAAATATTATAGGCTTGTTTGTGCATTTTCAAATGTAATCCCAAGCTAAATATTAACACTAGTATTTTAACAAGTCCAAAACTAGCTGAAAAAGATTGTTCTGGTTTAATGAATTAGAACTTTGACTATGGTTTAGATGATTATTTACAAAAAACAAAAACCAAAAAAAAGAAAAACTAAAATCTAGGTGGTGGATTTTTTTTTTTTAGTTTTTTCTGTTACATCAAATAATGCTGTTCCCATCTTATTGTATGGCGTGTTAATTGGTAGAGATGTTTTGAACATAGTGTATTATATACTCATACAACGACTTAAAATGTAAGTCAGCCTGTAATGATTTTCTTTTAGTGTACAGAATAATTCAAATTCATTATTAAAAAGCAGATAATATGCACTTTCTGAAATGCCTGTGATTTCTCTCTTAACTTATGTAATTATAAGAGAATGTTCATATGTATTTGCTTTTCCATTGGCACAGCATTTTAAAACTGAGTGACTTCAGACACCATACATATTTTCTTTTGGTTCGTGAAGTACATGACGGGCTGATATGCTCAAAAGTTTTCCTAATGATTTGTACTGCAGCACAGCGTAGTTTCTAGCTGTGCTTCTAAAGACATGCACATGTAGAGAAGGGCTAGCGTGCTCGTCTTCTCAGAGTCATCGTTGGTCACTAAAACCTTTGCATTTCTATTTTGCTTTATAAAAGCTTAGCATTTTTCCAGAATTGGAGCTCCATGCCAATACTTTCCCTTTATACTAATTTCAGTTTAACATAATAAAAATAGGGAAAACATCCCCCACTTCAAAACAGTTTAAATTGCATGTGCTCTGTCACTGTAAATAAACAAGGTAAACATTGACATGACTTCAGATCATTCTTGGACCGAAAAAAATCTGCAGTTCAAAATAAATTCTGCCTTTGGTCAGCATTTTGGATGCAATTCAAAGTTTCTCATAAAATAAACATATTTTAAAGAGTGTTTTGAATTTCACTGCATAATTTCTAGCCAACAGAAATGACAGTGGTATCTTCAAGGTTTGAGATATGTCAGATCAATAGCCAATGTGCAAACCTAGCAAGACTGCAAGGGGCTATACCTTCCCTCTGCTTAGCCCCCTACCACTGCCACAGGGAGAAAACCTCCTATAGATGCTCCCTGGGGAAACGCACACTGCTAAACTTTGGGTTTGTTTAATAACGAAAGTATTCTTTCTGATAAAATAGAAAGTAAACTGAATTTTTCGTGAGAAAAACAAAATGTTCATTAAAATAATCTGAACAAGAGTTTTTCCACAAAGGGAGAGTTTTACATCTGCATAATAACAAATTGTTTCCAAGCCTGAGCTTGAAATGAAAATGCCCCATCACAACAGATTGTAAATTTTTTCCTGTGCTTTTAAAAGTGCCTCCATCATTTCTACGGCTTCCCTGCTAAAGTATTTTGCTATTTTATTTAAACAATTTTTGAAAAATGAACATTCTGAGGCTTTGCAGCATTATTAAGAAAAGCTGTCCATACTTTCCCATGTTGTTGAATGTGTTTATCTGCTGATTATAAAATGTGTTAAACAGTATTTTAGAAACAACAAAAATGCAGCGCTGCGCTTTGATTAATTCAGTGAACAAAGCATATGCTGCTGGTTCTGTCCCATGAAAGTCGGGCATGATCAATAAAATCTTGCAAAGAGCAACTCTGGCGTTTAGTAGTACACTGCCGACCGTGATTTTTGTCCCACGTAGCTCCCTTCTGACTGTGATGCTGTGCCTGCTGTGCTCTTGTCCCCTCTCTGTCATCTCTGCAGGTTGGAGGCTGTGTACTGTGGCTGCTACCCACTCTGTCCCAAAGACTTGGTTTATCCTGAAATATTTCCAGGTAGCTACTTTCATGTGCTTTTTCTTTGTTGTGATTTAATACAGGATCCATGCTAAACTAAAAGTTTGAAAATAAACTTGAGTAGGAGCAATTGTTTATTTGGCAAGTCAACATGTTAGTGTTAAGGAAAAATTTATATGTTTTAATACATTAGAGTAAGCTTATATTTACCATCTGTTCTTTTAAGATAACAAAAAAAGCAAGTTTTCAAATAGCATTCTTCATTGTTAGCATACACATCTCATAATGACGAATTTTTATAAGCAGGTCAGTACTGCTGCAATTGCTAACAGATTTTTTTTTTAATGATACGTACAGAGAAAATTCAAGGATTGAAAGTCATACCAAATTCTTTAAACAATTGACTAGTTAATAATATGCAACTGTTGTACAGAGTGCATCCAGCTATAGTACTGGTTCTCTGAAAAATTCTCATCACTAAATATATCACATATGCATTGTGCTACATTAGAATAATGTATTTTAATCACCCAGAGGAGATGTCTAAACAGCACAACTACACAGTCTTATTTAGCATTAAACATCCTTGTGAGCTGAGGTAACCTTATAAAATCATGCTTAAATAATGTAAAACACGAGGCGGCACAGAGCAATATGCATTTTTAATTAGTAAAGTGACTAATATCGAGTGTGTGCTTTGAGGTTTTTGTTTCATTAAAAATGTATCTGTTTTTCCTGCAGCTGAGTATCTGTATTCCACACCTGAACAGCTTTCAAAGAGGCTCCAGAGTTTCTGCAGGAGACCAGATATTATAAGAAAACATCTTTATAAGGTAGCTATTGAAAAGAAATTTACGTGATAGAAATGCCACATTTAAATACAAAGAAATTTTTTTTTTAAAAAAAAGCATCTAATTAACATACTAATGTTTAAAGGAAACATGCTAGGGAGGGTATTGGTTGTTACACTAACAAGGATTAATTAAACTGGATGCCAGTTGTATTAACCTAGGTCTTAGGAAATACGTGCACTTCATGCACAGTACATGGTTTCTTTTTAATTTATTGTTTTCTAAGATGACTGTCCTGTACATTTAGTCCCAAGAGGCTTATAAAAATGAACCTGGATTAATGTAACTCATTAGTTGAAAAGGAAGTAAAGGGAAGATTCCACAATTATACTAATAAGGATAAGCCTTTCTTCCCATCATAATGAAATCCTAAGTGCTCAGAAATTTAAGTGAAGTTTGCTGCTGATTGAACTACACACATAAAGACAACTTTCAAAAGTTTTATTCCCCCACCCCACAGTCTATTCCAAATGGACATACAAAATTCTTAGTATGTTTAGAGCCAGATCCATGGGACTCAGCTCAAAATGTCAAGGCAAATGGTTTATATAAATAGCACCACCGTCCTCACCTCCTCTTCCCTTACCTGAATCAAACATCTTAAATTACAGAAATAGCACAAAAGGCCCCTGCTGAAAATGTAAGTAGCTAACATGGGATCTGCTCTCTGGGCTCCAGAGGTGGCGCTAGGCCATGAGTAATTCACCCCCTTGTGTCCTTTGACTATAGTGTCTTCATTTTATTAAGGTTTACAATCTAGCACTTTTATAGTACAGAATCTTTTCATTTTCTATGTTAATATATAGCCTTCAGCATGAAATACACTCCTCTGCCTTTTTTTTTATTCAAGGCCTAAAATACATATTTACATGTTGATACTTGAAAACATGACTTTATTTCTCCAGGAAACAGTTAAACCTCAACAAAAAAGGAAGAGAACCAAAAATGCAATTTAACACCCAATTTCAAGCTCATTATCTTTCATTGTCTATTAACTTGGCAATGGTTCAGAAGGTAGCTCGTAATGGTTTAAAATGCTGACTGAACAGTTCCAGGCTTCAGTGTCTCTCGCAGAGCCGAGAACTGTTGTATCATGCATGTGAAGCCTCGCAAAGAGTGTGGGCCTCCAAGGCTCACTCCACCATTCCCTCAGTCCAGCGCTCAGTAGCGCTCTCGTTCACGTCCACCTTGCATCAGTCAGCCCCCCATGTGATAGGCAGGCAGAGCATGCAGGCTACGAAGTTAAGGAAATAGAAGTTTTGGTACAAGTGGATTCTATATTTGTGATGTGAACCTATTTCATTGTTTCCACAGGTAAAATATCAACTCTTTGTTGTATTTGGAAATTTGGATGAAGTGTTTACAAATCTATTATGCCATCAAAATTTATTTGTTTTAATGTTGGTTCAGGTCAAGTTCTTAGCCCTATTACACTACATCTGAGTCTTCAACTCTTTCACCAGGCCTGCAACAGTTGTCTGTAGTTAGAAAAAAACAGATTTCTAGCTGACCTTTGTCAATAGAATTACTACCCTTCTGAGATATAATGTTTATTTGACAAATAAATGGAAAACTTCTAAAAGAATGTTAGCTTGTTGTATGATGTTAATATACAAAATTCTTCACATACTTAAAAATGGCTCATAACTAAACTGCTACGTTTTAACTCTCAGATAACTTTAGTTTTTACATGATAAACCTTGCAACTCAATGTTTTATAAATTAGTATTCTATAAGAATTTACATGTATATTTTAAGTACTTTTGCAATGGATTTTTTTATTTTAAATCAGTGATATGTTTTAATATATGTCCTCATTGGTAAATGTTAGTGATGTTGTATTTAAAAATTATTCTCAAAATTTAAAGAAATTTTTCTAAAATTACAAGAAACCAAGAGCATTAAAACAAATGGCCACCTATCATGAGGTGCTGGATTAAAACCCCTAGGAATGGACTCAAGTCTGGTTTGTTATACTAAAACAGGTCAAACTAGCAAGAATAAATGTGTCCAAAAGGCATGAAAAGCATAAGCTACAGTCATGTCTGCAGTTCTGTGTTGTTCCTGCCCCAGTCTCAGGTGGCATCTGCTCTCCTGAGCAGATAATGGAGCCGTGCTTCCCTCCAGGACAGCTGTTAACTTATGCAATGGGAAGGGTCCTTCGTGTGTTTGGAAAAAAGAGTGCAAAGGCTTTTTTTAAAATGCTCTTTTTTTTTCTTCCTTTTTTTCTTTTATTATTTTTACTTCTTCTGTTGGACAGTTGTGTTTGCTTTTGTAAAGCATATACTCCTAAGTCTGAGAGGACAGAATGTCATTGAATTCCTTCATTTGTTCCTTTTACATTTTACACCTTTTCTTGTTGTTGCTAAAGGTTCATGTTTAACATCATTCCAACATTGCACCATATAGAGTTTATCCTAAGATAGACTTTTTCATGTGGACTCAGACTTAGAAATTTAATGACTGGGATAAGACTTTTAAACTTGACTTTCTTCTTATAGAAAGCATTGCACATTTAGTATGACTAAGAGATTGGGGCCTGTAACTTGCAACAGGATTTGAAGCAGATGCAGAACTGATTCTGTCTTGTTCTTTAGTTACTTAAAATGACTTTCTGCATTAGAAGTCTCTGACTGCTTCACCTGAATGATTTCAGGCCTGTGAGATTTAAATATTCATTCCCTCATTCCCACCCCCGTGTGTGTGTGTCTGTGTGTGTGTGTGTGTGTGTGTGTGTGTGTGTGCTTATGCAGGTGTCTCACACACACTTACACACTTAAAGATCATTGGAAAAATCTAATACATGTAAAAAGTAAATGCTTCTTAATAATCTTAAAATCTAAACCTTTTTTATCACTTTAAAAAATCTAAAATCTACTTCTTAAAAAATTTACATGCATGAATTACATACAAGTTTTGACTATAACTTTCTTCTAACGTTAACCAGTATCTTGCTCCAGGTAGAAAATTACACTAACCGTGTACTTCTGTGGGGGAAAAAAAAGTTTGATTTCTCTCGCAGTAAGAGCTCTTCTGGACCCATCAGCCCACTGGACACGGGTTCCCAGTTCCAGTGCAACACGAGTTGCACTGACTTTTTACACTGACAGTAGCACTCTTCTAGAGGACAACCTGGACCGGAAGTCACACTTTTGGCCTTGATTTTAGTCCATGACTCACTGTGAGACTAGTACATTGTGCTTCATCATAACTTTTTATCCTTTTCTTTTTAAGTGCTTTGGACAAAAGAGATGGTCCCTTATTATCAGTATTGAAAATAGAGCAAGAATATGGCCAGTGTGCAGGGTAGACACCCCCCCCGTGCTCACAGCAGAGACCTCGTTTCTATTCTGTTCTTCATTTGCTTTGACTTACAAACTGGGCAATGGCATATGAGTGTGTGTAGTATGTGTGTGGTGTATCTGTGTGTGTCTGTATGTATGTATCTGTATATATGTGTGTATCTCTGTGCGTGTATATCTTTGTGTGTGCTTGCACTTGGGAAAAGGAGGACAGTGTCCTTGTGCTTTGGGGGAGTCACCTGTAGTTTCCCAAGGTTTTCAGAAATAACTGTTGAATTTTACTCTGTCCTTTTTAAGTTGTTCAACAGTTGAGACCTATAAAATCTATTATTTGGAGGAAAGAATTTTCAGATTTTTGTCTAAAACTAATTCCAAACAATGATTGTGCTTACAAAGCACACTCGATGCCCAGAAAAGCCATTTGCAGTGGTCTTAATTATGTCAAGCTACATTCATCCAAACCACAACCAAGATTTTTCTATGGAGTCCCCTTCAAATTAGAGCATGGAGTCTAGATATGGATGAGGTGGATCTCACCAGCACTAACACTACTCTAAAATCTTACTTTTTCCTGAGAAAATGAAAAGATTTATAGTGCTCTCTCAAGAGCTTATAAAATCTCCAAGCAACACCTGCAAAATAGTATTCAGGTTCTCAGTCTCTTTCTCCTTCTTCTGTCTCCCATACCTTCCTCCTCCCCTCACGTCTTCTCCTCTCCTCCTTTTTTCTTCCCTTACCATGATTTTATGTGGTTTGTCTTTGCTTTGGCCCACTTAACATGGTTGAGATTTTGTCATTCTCCATAGGTAAATTCTTGGCCTGTGGGTTACTGATCTGCAGATCTAGAAGGTTTTTCTCCCCCAACCATAATAGCATTTTTCCCCGAGGAAGTGCTATAATGAAATAATGAATAAAACCCATTTGGAAATGTAAAGCACCTTATAAATTCCATGTACTAGTGAGGGCATTTGTCTTGTGCCCTTTTTCCTTAAGGGTAAAACTCACATGGCAAAGCTGTGTATTGAGAGTTTCATATACCTTCTGTGTGTGAAAGTTCAAAGACAGGTGGGCACCTCCTAAGAGCCGTCATCCATGGCATAAACCGAGGGATGTGTGCAGCAGTTTCCCATGTACAAACTGCTCCCTCTCCCAGCTGAATTCAGTGCTGTCTTAAACAAGCCAGAAGCCAGGCTTTCCTGGGGTGATGGAGTTGTGGCTTGGGAGTTGTAGCTGGAGAGATGAGGCAAGTTTGCAGTGTGAGTTTTCAGCCGTCTCTCATTTCAGGGCCTGCGCTTCTTCACTGCTTTCTAATCTCTCCTCCCCCTTGTTGCAGGGTGAAGTGGCTGCATTTTCTTGGGCAGCCCTACATGGCAAATTCAGGTCTCTGCTCACAACAGAACCCAGGGAAGATTTGTGACAGATGGGGCTAAGTCACAAACTTGCAGCCTAAGGCAGAATCTGAAGAACTTTCCAGAGTGTGCCCATATTTACCTGATCAGAGAGAAAAGAAAATCTGCAGAGGAAGCCGAGCCTGGCTGCTTGTCATAGCTGACACAGAGCCATCTGCCACAAACCTGTGGCGGCTTCAGATCTCCAATCCCTGCCACCACCCCAACTCAAATTAAATACAGATTCCTAGAGACGTTATGATGGTTACACATGTCCTCGGCATCACATGTAGGAGACTGTTCAAAAAAAATATGTGGCCTGTTGTATAACCGCACTCATGTATCCCATATGTGGTGCCACATTGAATTTCCGGTTGAATCCGTTTTTATCCTTTGTACTGGATGACATGGTGCCTGAATTCTTTCTTTCTGCCGACGCGATGGCAGCCAAACTGCAGCTTCAAACACTCACATTTGGCTGAGTTTCTACCTGGGTTGCCAGGTTATCATCGGAGCCTTCTTGTGTCCTCAAAGGGCCACAGGGCCTAGAAAGAGGATCAGAATGCTCCTGAACTAATTGGGCAGCCATCTCAAAGCTGCTGTAGGCAAAGGGCTGCTTTAGCACTTTTCTTTTAGCAAATTAATGACTCTCTGGCACAGGAATTTTTAAGTGAAGGTATTAATAAGGGGTCTGGCAGGTATTCCCATGATTCACAGAGTTTCATTTGCATTTAATTAATCTTAAAGAAACTTGCAAGATAAACAGCTGTAATGCAGACAAACATGGCAGATACAGTGAGTGAAGGCCTCTCATCCATAAAATGAGCACGAGGTACTTGTTCTACATTTTCTTCTTAGGGGTAAAAATAGAGAAATCAAAATGCTTCTGACAAAGCCATAATTTGGTACAAATATTCTTCAAAAATATTTGCGTCCAACTACAAATACACTCTTTCTGAGCTACGTCACTTATGACTCTTGTACTCATGCTGCTCTGTTTGTTGGCGTAAAGATATTTTAAATGGCTGGATTGTAAAATAAATTTTTAATAAACTACCCGCTGTAATTTTAATTAGCATATTCATTTGTGTTTAAGTGTGTGCACCTATCTGTTTCTTACTGAATGTTGCCTTGTGTCAGAGAAGACAGAATACAATTGTCTCTTGTAAGGATGAACAAGGATCTGAGTTGCAAATGTTTGTTACATATTATGACATTTCCAAGACTTTCTTTGCATTCTGGAAAGCAGGAGGTAAACATTTGTAGTCATTAAGGTAAAGTCTGTTGATAAACCATCTTCTGTTTACTAACAGGTAAATTGTAACTTCCTTGGCTATTGAAATGGAAAACTTCTATGTAATGCAGAGTGAAGAGAGGTGACTAGACCAGGGCCAACCCTGGGTCTCTGTTCTCTAGAGGAGCTGGGTGGTCTAGCAAGCATCCAAGATGGAGCAGATGGTAGCACTAAAGTCCTACAGAGTCCTTGTGATAGGGATCAAAATAGAAATCAGAAAAGCAGTCAGGGTTAGGGAGCCACGCACAGTCCTCAGGTTAAAGGCAGTCATGTAGATCAGTGAACTAGGAACAAAATCCCTGAGAGCTGGGGATTTCAAAGCAGGAAATGAAAGCAGCAGGGAAAAAATGAGCTGTCTGTGGGTAGACTCATGCCCATCTACTATGAGAACCACAGCATGTGGGGCCACTATGCCACTGGCTTCTTGTCCTCGCCTATGAGGAAGCCACTAGACAAAGATACCCCACCCCATTCGTAAAATAAAGGGCTCAGAAGCCCTTAGAAGTCCCGCCTTGTCTTAATCTTTGGGATACGGAATCTAGCAGGGATGGCTCATGTGAGAGCAAAACGGAAAATATCATTGTAAATAAGAAGCTCATAGATACATCTCTTGAGCAAGGTTTTACTTTATACCCTCTAATGAAATGATGTAGTCAGAAAGATACTTTTCACAGGTGGCCAAGAAGGAATATTTGGTTTCTCTGGTTTTCCTGTGGTTCTTTTTTGCTGGTTAATAGGAAGAAATTGAATCTCTTCAGAGAGTATGTCCCAAATATTTAAATACCTTCCTCCCCTTTTTTTTTTTTTTTCAAATAAGGTCTGCCATTCCCGGGGTTCATCTCAGACTCACTATGTAGCCCAGTGTGATCTTGGGCCCCCCGTCCTTCTGCCTCAGCCTCCAAGTATTAGGATTGCAGGCATCCACCACTGCAGCTTGTGTGATGCCAGGCAGTTGGAACCCAGAGCTTTGGCAATGCGAGGCAAACTCCACCAATCAAACTACATCCCTAACCCCATTTTCCTGATTGGCGGCAACTGTGATAATGATACTGCACATAGCCTGTACATGGAATTTTCCCTTCACTCAAATTCAAATCAACTTTTGCTTTTAGTTGTGCTCATCATTCCCCACAGGATACAGATTTACATTACAGTTGCCACTTAGGAAAAGCGGTACACTCACATTCAGTATTGGTGCATCTAAGTAATAAAAAGTTCGGTTGATGCACAGTTCTGAACATTGTTAAAGGCACATCTGTATCTCTGTGTGTGCATGTACTTCTCAATAGCTATGACATGGTGAGTGCGGTGCTAAGAAGTTAGCCAGCACTTGAAGTCAGTGGATAACTGGGAATAGAGTTGACTCATTATTATGTTAGAAGAGAGGCTAAATAATCCCCATAGTTCCTGGTTTTAGTATGTTGTTTTTGTTTGTTTGTTTGTTTTGAAACGTTTGGTCTTTTATAGGTACTTTTAATTTTTTGATTTTTATTTTAAATAGCTTTAAAGTCTAGCCATTATCAAATATGATACAGTGTCTAGGGTACTTGCAGTCTGTCTACATACTCTCTGTTTCTCTTAACAGGTAATAGAATATGTAGCTCTTAACCTCATCAGTATGCCAGTATTGACAGGATAAATCAAAAGACTGTTTTCTGTTTGGCAGGCATCTTTCAAATGCAATTAAGCTGAATGTCCTGCTCTTATTCGCGGGTCTTCAGGCATATCACATAGAGGGGACAGCAGAACCCATAATGAAATGGAGACTCTCAGCTGTAGAAGGCCACATGGATTAATTCCAGCACCTTGAAATGCATCTGGAAGCAAAGACTTCATTTTAGTTGAAAGTGTTAATTATATTTGATATTTTTAAAAGTAAAATCTGTTTTTGAGAAAGCATCTGCTACCCAGAAATATCATGAGCCACAAAAAAGATTTCATCGAAGCCCTAAGATACTTTCCATGGGTGATGGAATCAGTCTTCAGATGTTTCCCCGATGTCCTTTCATGCTGACATGGTCTGTGGTTTTCACTCTTCTTCAGGATCTTAACAAGCCTCACCTTAAGTGCCTCTCACTCCGGGAGAACGCCGGAGTGCTTGTCATCAGCTGTTATATTAACAATGAAGAGAGCGGAGAGAGTATATTATAAACACCACCATAGATGTGTTGCATCTTAAGCCATGAATTGAGATATAGGCCATCTTCCCTTAAAGCTTTCATTAAGGTGCAACTGAGACAGTTTTTAAACAAGCAGTTCTACCCGCTGCTCAGAGAAGGTAAATATGTGGTTAAAATATTGCACAAAACGACAAGAATTAGCACCAACTTTACAACTGCCCCTTCGGAATTCTGGTGGAAAGGGGACAAACCTGCAGTAGAGGCTCATTCCCTCTGTAACTAACAACCTCCTCTGCATGGGTAGTTCATTGGCTCAGAAAGGCTTATTATTACTTTTGCTTTCTGCCCCTTTATGTGTCTTAAATGTTATTGTTGTTATTATGGGGTGTGCCTTCTGACTGGAGTTATAATTCATTTCCACTGGGAAACTCCTGCCCACCAGCTTTAACCGTCTTTGACTTCCTGAGTCTGAAAACCATTATTTTCCCACAGAAAGTGATCAAAACTGCTCAAACTTCTTATTAGGTGTGAGAAGATGTCCCTCTCCTTTCCGGAAGCCTAGGACTTCATTTTAACCTAGACACAAATCATATTATGGACAAAGTCAGACTTCGCTATCCATGGGTTCCCTAGACTTTTTGTCTTGAACATGCAGTGATCCTAGCAGCTCTTCCACTGCTGTCCCACCCGGAAACTCTGAATTGATGGCTTCAAGGGGTAATCTGTAGCGCTTCTTGGACTCCCTGTCGCTTACTGTGTTGAAACACATACTGTAGAGTGATCCATGTCACTCCTACAGGGAAAGCGTACTTGTGTGACGTGGGGTGGGGTGGGAGGAATGGAGTCATTTGTATTTGAAGTTTTAATGTTCACAGTATCAATTCACAATTGAGAAAAATTAAACCATACCAGCATATTTAGTAACCAGAATACGTTAGAGTTACAAAAAGACAAAGAATTTGATCTTTAAGGAAGCATCAAGTTCAAATTGCATTACTCACTTGGACCCCTAATTTGATTTCTCTTGCCTCCAGACAAAAGGCCACATGGGTGATGCTAAGAGGCACATAAGAGACCATGAAGTGCCGCCAATATTTTATGAGTTTTTATGATTGCTTTTATCTTTAAGGGGGCATTGAATGTACACGGTGTCTGTCACAGTCTCCACCATTCTCTGTTCTTACATTTGCTGGATTCATCTGTGTGGTTCTCTTGTCAAGAATTTGTCTATATGTCCTCTCAGTTTAATTTGCACGTGGGAAACTGTGGCCCTAAGGGGACACTGCCCTGCTTTAGGTCCTGTGGAGGCAGAGTCATATCTGGGACTCAGATGTTCCCAAGCTCTTTCTTGAGGTTCCATTTGATTCCATTGGTCAAATCCTACAAAGAAGGGGAAGTAGAAAATGTGTGTCTTCATCTGTTGGCTTGCTGTTTTCTCCTGCCTCTGGCTATCAGAGGAGCATGGAGTTGCTAGTATCTTCCCTACAGACATATTCCCGCTTCTTCTGACCATGCATGCATTCTAAATGAACCAAAGGAGAGCAATGCAAAAGCAATGATTTCGGGTGCTGGAGCCTCCCAGTGGGACCGGTAATATTTCTGAACCGACTCTCCTCTGTTGTCTTTAAAATCTACAAGGATGAAGTTGCTCATCCCCAAGCTGTGAAAGGTGCCCCCTCATTCTCTCGGAGGGCCAGGGCTGACAAGGAACGCTGATACTGTGGCACATTAGTTGTACAGTGCCGAGCCTGCTTCCTCTCACCCCAGTAGATAACCCAGAAACAACATCCTGGGACGTATTTCCCCAGGAAGAAAAAGAACGGAGGAGTAACTTTAAAAGAAGCTGCTTCTGATATGGTATTAGACTCTAATTCATAGGGAAATTTCTGCCTGAGATATGAATTTCTGAAAATAGAGGGTTTTTTAAATGAAAACACTGACACATCCTTAATTATAGAGTAATAAATACCAATGGCATATTATCTTCTGATATTTCCTTACACAGATATCAAAGCATGCAGCTGTTTTTGAAAACTGATAATCAAGTACAATGTAAGTCTATTACATCTTGTTCTTACAGCCCACCCCTACCAAGCAGCACTATGGAAGGCTGAACAGCGAGAGGCAGAGCCGATGCTAGCAGAAACCTAACTGAACAAATTAGCTTTGAATTGTAACTTAAGAATCGCAGTCAAACCAAAATGCCTGCCCTTGCCAGGAAAGGCATTCCAAAGAGCATGCCAAGAAAAAAGCTGTTGCTTCAGGATTATGGAGCAGTTCTGAAAAGACCGAAGAACTTAGTGATCAGTTAGGAAATGCGAGTAGTAACTATACAGCCGGAGGATGCGTAAAACTTAGAGAGCGTCAGTAGTGGGGTGGGGAAGCAGAGCAAGGTTTGAGCAGAAAGTACTAAGTTCCTTGCTCCATGTTTTCCTCCCTTCAGTCCAGGCAGCAGAGAGCGGGAATCATGGTCAGAGAAAAGTACGTGGAGAAATGTGGGGGTAGAAGAGGAAATGAAGGTTAAACAAGGCCAGTATGATTCAGAATGAGAGGGAGGGAGGAAGTATAAGGAGCCAGCCGCAATTACTAACGTTACATTAAGAAGAGCTGAAATTGAGAGGGGGAGTTCTGCGTATCTCACTAAGTGGATTAATGTCCTCTTCCCTGAGTGTCCGAAGTTGCTGATTTTAATTTATTTGGTACAAGGATTTATTGTGAAATTCTTAATGGGTGGAGGGGATAAACAAGGACCGTTATACACTCAAAACTAGGAAAGAGGAATGGAGTTTGAAGCTATGGGCAAAGGTGAGTGTTTTAGAACAAAGTATTTAGTTCATACAAGAAGTTAAAGAGAAATATGAAGTACATTCAAAAAAGAAACAGAAATTCCCTATCGATGTGTGAAGCCACGGATCCTGAGTGACTTAAAAGCCGGTTTTATTGCCATTCTCCTTTCTCCACCCATTAAAAACTGAAGAAATCTTTACTCTGGCATCTAGAAACCTATTCGTGAACATCATTTGTTAATATAAACTGAGTCCTGCCCTGCTCTTCAGTGAGTGGTAAGAATTAACAACTGGCCTAAATCAAGGGCAGCAGGGTGATGCTATAAGAAGGGCCCTCTCGTGATTTGCTCCTTTTTCCTTACTTATGTTTCTGAGGGATACAACCAGAACATGCAGAGTGTGAGGTTAGCTCCCAGCAATGGATGCTCAAGAGGTTCTGTAACATTCACCTAAAGATGTTCCAGAAAGTGGGGAATGGACAAAACCTTGTGTGATTTGCTTCTTTGACATTTGTTAACCCCCTCGTCTCCTTGTGGGGAGTTAAAGAAACTTAACGGATTGTGTTTTACCCCAGCTGCAGGACTGTCGTTTTACCCCAGTTGCAGGCTGCAACTAGTCCACATACATCTTGGTTCAGGCATTTGCCTGCCCAATAATGTCAGGATCATTTAAATTGAAATTATGCATCAAAAGGTATTTAAGAATTACCGATATGCAGCTATTAATCTTGAATGCTAATGGTACGATTTGGGGTGTGGGCAAATCACTTAACTGGAACCACATGAAAAAGCACTTGGAATTTTTTTTTTCCTAAAGCGCTATGGGGAAAGATGGTATTGTTGGGACAAAATACCATAGAAAAGTCGGAGAGCTACTCCTGTGAGGGGAGAGGTTAGTAAAATGACGAAGGAGTCCTGTGGCCTTGCTGCCTTCAGCGTGGCTGTCGTGCAGGCTGACCAACCCCTCTCCTTCCGAACTGATACAGCAGTGCCAGAAAACCCAGGGGGGGACACAGGATAGCGGTGCTGGATGATCTCAGAGGTCGTTTACCCTATTTTAGTATTGGCCATCGGGGTGCAGGACTAGAGGTTTGAATCATGGTAAACCAGGGAGCCTCGGAGTCTGCACAATTTACCTTCTCTACAGAACTCAGGACGTGGCAGAGTGACCTCTATCTTAAATCCCAGGGGCAGGGTGGAGATTGTTTGGGGATCGTAATCAATTAAAAGAAAAAGGAACAAGAGTGTCCTTCTGCCATTTGATCCAAGGAGCCACGGAGAATTTGTGCGCTGGTGCTTGCAGCTACGTTCCCTGGATTTTCGGTCTGATGGCTTTGCCCCTTTATTTCTGGTGTGATACCAGGCCAATAAAATGAAACATACAGAATTGCAAAACTCTGTGTGTGTGTGTGTGTGTGTGTGTGTGTGTGTGTGTGTGTGTGTTGCAAGGGTATTTATTACTGAAGATAAATTGCAACACTTTAAGCACCAAATTTTAAAACTTAAAAACGTATGAATGATGAAGTTTTAAAGCAGCAAAGTGTGCTGGAGCGGAGTATTTATAGTCTTTTCTGTAAGAGGTTCCCCAGACCTCTGGGTGCATCAGCAAACTGTCCTCCTACACCATGAGTGTGCAGCTGCGATTTGGCCCCAGGCACCACCTACCCATAGTCTCTACCTCATGCATTTTACATTGCACACATTATAAATGGGGGAGGCCCCCCCCCCTTGGTGTTCAGTGTTTCCTTTTGTCGCGACCATCAGCTGACACTTGGAAAATGTAGCATACAGTTTTGTGTGTCTTTAATCTGTAATTAAGGATCCCTTGTCCCGGGCTTGCCACCTCCGTCCTCCCTCCCTTTCTCCTAGCTCCAAGTCTAACCACGGTGGGGTCTAACCGGTGCTGCAGTCTGGGACTTTCCGGGCCGAGGTGCGGGACACCCCGCCCGCGAGTGCTGACGACCGAGCCCTGCCGCGGTCCCCCGCTCTGAAGTGCGGGCCTGGGGTCGCCGGTAGCAGGGCATCACCGGGGACCAGATGGTTTCCGCCCTGGACAACGCGCTTGTTTCGGCGCAAAAGGGCGAGGGCGAGAGGCACCTTGGCTCAGGGAAAGCAGGGCACCGGAGAGCTTCCGCGTCCCGCTGCTCTTGCAAGCGCACGGCGGGGCGCCGCAGCCGCTGGAGCCCGCGGTGCCGCGGTGGAGACGCGAGCCCGGCCGTCCGGCGTTCCGCCTCCGACTCCGGCTTCAGCGTCCCTGCCTGCTCCGTGGCACTGTGCTGGGGAGCGTGAATCTGAAGATGCAATGGGCAAACAACCGCTGCTTTCTACACGCACACGCACACTTGTTTAAAGTTTGACCTACGCTGTCCCCGGTGGAGATGGGCGATGGGCGCGAGGATTCTGCTGCAAAGGTTCTGGGCTATCGTTTAAAACACCCCTCTCCACTCTGGCGTTGTCAGAGTCTGATTTAAATCACATGCCCAGAACGAGTGTTGTTGGGTTTGTTTTTGTGGGGTTTTGTTGTTGTTTGTTTGTTTGTTTGCGGCTTTTCCCCCCACGATTCACACCATGCCTGAATATTAGGAATTATAAACTGTGTTTCCCTACCTGTCCTCCGTGGGTTGTGTAGGAGGACGGGGACATGGAGTATTTAAAGCAGTTTATTTGTTCAGAGAGTCTTTAGAAGCAGCCCATCGATTTGTTCTTCAGTTGCTCTAAGTTTGGGGAAAACAGAGAAACTATGTTTAGAATTTTGAGACTTCTGATTGATTAAAAAGCTTTTTGAAACAAGTGCTATGTATCATATTACTTTTGAGTGTGCTATGCTTGAGTGTGCAGGTTAAAGGCACACGTGAAGGGAAAAGGTTCCCATTCCCTGATGCCAACGGTGGCCTTTTCCTTCCCATCCCATGTAGCATGCATTCCATTGTAAATAGTCTATACCTGGTACATAGTATAGCTCCCTCTTTCTTTTTCATCAAACATAAGGGTGTATGCAAAAGTAAAATGCGACTGGGCACCAGCTGCTACCCAGTTGACCCACAGGGCCTGTGACCATTTCTGACATCACTAGAGATTCCCCCCCGCCCCAGATTATTTGAAATGTTTCTCAAATTATAGATTCGAGATATAAGAAGGCTTGGCTAAAATGTGAGAAAAATCTGTGTTCTATGCCAACCACAAAGAGGCAGGAAGAGGGTGGCCTACAAGAGCCTGCCCCAAGAGAGCTGCCCAAGAAATCTTGGTGCGCGTACTTAGAGGAGACTAAACGATGATGATGGGGCTTTCAGAATCACGAAACCGATGGAAATAGCTGGTTCATTAAACAATGAACATCACTCAAACTTTGCAAATCTTAGGATAGTTTTTGGAAACTAATCACCTTCTATTCTGTACATCAGAATAGCAGATGTGTCTCCCTTCCAAACAAGCTAAAGGGTTAAAGCTACCATTTGGAAAAATGTCTCAGGAAATGACACTAAGATCTGATACATTTCCTTTTCTCTCTAGTAATAATGTCACCAGAGGAAAATATCTGTTCATATATTGATATCATGACAGCGCTTCTCCTTCTGAGCACAAGCTTCAAACCAGTTCTCGTGTGTGTGTGTGTGTGTGTGTGTGTGTGTGTGTGTCTGCTTAAAACTGATAGACACTTTCACTACGATGAAAGCTGTCAAGGCAATGAAGGGGAACTTCTTTTAACTCCATAATAGCAGGTTACATAGTAAATGAACACCGATGGTCAAATAGCCAATTATGGAATAAATATCCGTTGTTTACAGAGAGGTGTTAAATGAGCCTTTGGAGGACTAGGGATTAGGCCTGCTAAGCTACAATTTGTTCTTCAACCATTTATGCCTTCCCTTCAACAGGCCAGGGCCACTGTAGGTGGGGAGCATACAGAGCGTGTTTCTCTGTTGATTTTAGTTTGCTTTATTTCAATGCACACTGTTGTTTACTTTTTAAAATTTAAATAAATGTCAGCATTGTATAATTTCTATGTTAACAAAGCAGTGAGCAAAATCCCTTGTATGTTTATAAAATATTATTGTTTAATTCACATAGTTTAGAAATTCCAAATGTTGAGAATAGGAAGGAGGCCAAATACCATCTGTTTATAACTCTGATGCATCGTAATATGTGTACTTTTAAAAGGAGTTTGGTCAATCATGCCACTATTTTATCTGCTCAGAATATGTTGAAGATTTAAAATGTAATTTACAGGATTACTTTTAGCATGTTGCACCCAACTGTGAGTTGTAAAGAAATCACTGTCTTCTGTCTCCCTCAGATGAGTCATGTGACAGCCCCGATTAATGGGGGCTGTTAAACGTGGCACTTTTGCTTAGCAGCAGCATTAGTCTAACTTTGGCTCAGTCCACATTCTTGATGCTGATTTAAAAAAGAAAAAAAAAAACCTCCAAGGACAAATGAAATAAAAATAACTCTTGGCTGTGTCTTTCTACCAGGAGATAGTGACTTAGCAGGGGTGGCAGGGGATGGTAGCTAATAATTAGCGAACATGAGCCCTGGGAAGTCACCTGTGAAACTCCCTTTGCTAGTCGGTTGACACTGCCTGAATTTAAAGTGGTGTTTTCCTGTCCCTGAAACTTCTTATTTAACTTACCTTTTATTTCAGATATATCTAATTACATACCGTGTAACAGAGGGACGTGCACTTCCTTAGAATACATGATCAAGGGTGTTCTTGGTTGGCTGGCTGGCTGGCTGGCTGACTGGTTGGTTGATTGGATGGTGTTGGCTTCTTTGTTTTGTTTTTGTAAATTACGAGCTCAACTTATTTCAGTTAAAAACCCTGTTCAAACTAGAAAGAGTAGAGAACTATAGTTTGTCTGCCTTGTGCTACAGACAAACTGTAGTTGTGAAGACCAAAGCAATGGGTCTGTCTTTGTCTCTGTCTCTGTCTCTCTCTCAAAGGGGGATTCAGAGATGAAGCCAGGTGTCCTGAAGAGGGCTTGGGGAACATGATTTAAAAAAAAAAAATCTCTTAGCAGATGATAAGATGATTGTGATGCTATTGATTGTCACAAGATAAAGTGTGTAAGAGGCCGAGTCCTGAAATGTTCTTATAGATAGCTCCTGCAGAAACATGACAACAAGCTCCCATCGACTGGGCACATTCTGGATGCTGGACCGTCTCACCGAGCGCTCAGTGAGAGCAGTGTTGTAAAGGATGTTCTTCTGCTCTTCAGTAATATCTGTTTCCTCGAACATTTCAGTTTGGAAGCTCAGTCTAAAATTACACCAAAGTAGATTACGTAGCTATACATAGCTAAGAACACTGGGAATACTTTATCTGAGAAAACAAACTGACCTATATATACTGTGTTTCCTACTTAAATTTTACATGTTAAAAAAGCCATTTTCCTTTCTTATCGATTGAATCTTTATGTTCTAGAAATAAAAGGCTCCTCTGAGAAAATGTTCAAGTGTGGGGGGCGGGGCAGACAGGAAGATGTGAGGGATAAAAATGGAAGTGGAGGAAGACAATTCAAGATGGCATTAGAATAAGATGGTTCTAGATGCTTTGCTTGGATAAGACCTAATTATTAGGAGTGTCGTCACTGCCTGGATTGCTACATTCAGGTATTAAGCAACTAAAGGAAGCTTCCAAGGGAGCCTTCTTGATGTACGTGGGCCAGTTTTCAAATTCAGCATTCTTTAGTAAGCTTGTACTGTGTGTCCATACTCACGTTGTGAGAGACAGCAAAGAAAGCCTCTTGAAGCATTTGCAACTTAGAAACGAGTCCCCAGAACATGAGATGGATACGGCTGTATAATGTTGCCTTCCATACCTATGAAAACAACAATAATTTTTAAATAGATGAATTATTTGCACGTGTCTTTCCTTCTGAATACTTTGGCTAGCAGTTAATTCCTAAACAAGGGCAAGAGGCCATAAGATGAATCAATTCTTTAGCACTACCCCATTTATTTACTACTAATAAACTGCAGCAGATATGATCGGTACTGAAATTAGCAGGTAGGTGTCCAAGTCTTGATCTCTTTAGACCCAGTGTAGAGCCCTAGTAAGGACCCATCTTGTGCATATATAACCCATTGCTGCAGTTATTTTATCTTGATGGAGCTGAATAGGTGGCCTGGTGGTTTAGAGCACAGAACGCTTGCTGCTCTTGTAGATGCTCCACGTTCAGTTCCTAGCGCTCCCATGGTAGTTCCCAGCCATCCATCACACTGCTTCCTAGGGATCTAATGCCACTTTCCAACCTCTGCAAAGTGCCACATACTCATGTGGCACACACACGCATGCAGGCAAAACATGCACGCATGTAAAATAAATACTTTAAAGTATATCCTTTAAATATTATTACTGAGCCCTGAAAGAAAGCTATATAAGTAGCACTGAGTGAGCATATATATATATATATATATATATATTTAAATATGACATACTCATATGTATGTATGTCATATTTAAATTGGGTAAAATGTAAAAGAAAGAAACAAAAAAAGATACAAGCAACTAGCTCCTTCTAATTACTCTGAAGCGTGCTTGAAGGTTTGTCCTATCTTGCTTTTTATGAATATCTGACCTGAACAAAAGTACATCGAGGGCTTCAACTAAACAAACAATAAAAGATAGCTATATGGATGACATATTGATACAAGGATAAAACACACAGCAAAACCACCCATTTTAAAAATGAAGATAAATTTAATAATGCATAGTAAATAATAAATGCTATTCCATTTCACGTGACAGCTCATTAAGGGGAAAGCCCACACGGACTCTAGGAAAGGGAAAAGGTTGGATATAACAGTGTAATTAACTGTTTGCTCTTTTTTGCTTGAAGGAGAGCGAAATGGGGTAAGACTTATTTTCATTCAGACCTTCAGTAACCTTAGAAATCAAATCTGACTTGGCAAAAGAAATACAAGGAGGAGCTGGAGAGATGGCTCAGAAGTTAGAACTGCCCTTTTAGAGGACCTGCATTCAATCCCCAGCATCCACATTGAGTGGGAGCTCACACCTATGGTAACTCTAGCTCTAGTGAATCTGATGCCCTCCTCTGGCTGCCTCATGCACCCACGCACACCTATGGGTGTGTGCGTGCGTGCATGCGTGTGTGTGTGTGTGTGTGTGTATGCATACACATCATGTATGTATATATATATATCCATACAAACACACACTTGTTTTTTGAGACAGGGTTTCTCAGTGTAGCCTTGTATATATATAATTCTAAAAATAAAAAGAAAGAAAGAAAACTTGAAATAAAATCCTGGTTCTCCAGCTAGAGACTGCAGTTGCCCACACTGACTGATGTACCCCAGTATCTGCTCCTGTGTTCTTTGCTTTCTGTGGGAATACCTTCACAGGTTTTAAGAAGCTGGGTTCTTGCATGTTCTGTCGGACCTTCTCCTGTCTGAATCCACTGTAAGGCAGGCACTCTATTGTACTTGTGTCACTCCTTGCATTTTGATGGACTTTTGCAGCTACCAACAGATTTAGGTTTTATAATACCCTGTGATATAGGAAAGGCAAATCATAAGTCACAGATTTCAGAAAGCAACTCTAGACTACACTGCATGTAAGTCACAAAGCTGGGTCTAGATGCTCTGCCGTGTGTCATACGCTTCCCCATTTTCACTGAGGATTACATAGTCCCTACTCCCTGGAATCGTGTGTAGAAGGTGATGACTTTGCAGCTACAGGAGGGTGATAATTGGGAGGAGAAATCAAAGAAAACCGTGACCTTTGGCTTTTTCAGTGACACGAGGAAGAATAAGCGTTTAAACCACCCCCTTTCTGCTTAAGAAGTGTGTCAAAAATTATACTATATAAAACAAAAATAAATTCAAAGTCTATGATGGTACTCTCGGGTTTGATGTTTTTATTTTATGTCTATATATGCATATTTGCATGGCATATATGTCTGAGCACCAAGCGCGTGCCTGGTGCTCATGGAAGTTGGAAGAGGGCATCCCTGGACTTACACGTGTTTTGGTTGGTGCTAGGGATCAAACCTGGATATTCTGCAAGAGCACGTCTTCCTAAACATGCCATCTTCTCCAGCCCAACTCTTGGGTTTTAAAGACTAGAAATCCCAAGCAACTTCCAGAGCTCCTTTGAATAGAACATGAAGAGTTACTTTGCCTCAGAAATGAATAGAAATTTGAGAAGACGAGAAAACCTGGGAGGGAAGACAAGAAAAAGATCAGAGAATGGAAAAGCAGTAGCTAGAACTGAGTTTACATGCCCGACAGCGAGTTCTGCTTGTGGGATAGAGATGCCTTCGGGTTCTTTCTGCTAGAGGGGTACATTACCCACAGTGTTTAGCTTGGCTCCCGAGTGTGTCTCCTGGGAGATTCTCGATCCTGTCAAGTTGGTGATGAAGACTCACCATCACAGCTTCCTAGTTTCCACTGCTCCTGGGCTGCCTACCAATCCAAAGCCTCCTGCTCTGCCCCCTTGATTTGTTTTTCTCACAGGCAAAAATGTAGCAAGACTGGTTCGATGAACTTGCACAGTAGAGAAAACCAACTCTTTTCAATAGTAAGAAATCTGGGTACAGAATAACTGTCTTCCCAATCTGTCTCCTGACTTGTTCGATTCCCTTTAGTAAGCCTCTTATGGTTGCTCACTGACTGGCTCAGCAGTCCGGCCACCACATCCCTACAGTATCTCTTTCAAACACAGAACTGGTATTTTCTTACTTGTATCTTTCTGCCATCAAGGGAAGAGTTGGTGAGAAATCTTCCAGGAGGATTCTCACCCATAACTGATCATCATGGACACGCACACTGGAAGCAGCGGGGTAGGAGGCGGTTCTAGCACTCCAAAGCTGAGGGAGGAGACTGCGAGTTCAGGACCAGCCAAGGCTACACAGAGAGTTCTACTACAGGCTAGCCTGAGCTATGTAGTGAGACCTTGCTAAACAAACAAATCACTGTTAAGAGACGGAGAAACGCTAACATGAGCATAGGGATCAAGAACAAGATAGGGAAACCCACAGAAAAAGATGGCCCGAACTAGTGGGAGTCACTGACTTTGGACAGAGACCAGGAAATTTGCATAAGACGCATCTAGCCCGCCTGAAAGCGGGTGACAGTGGAGGGCTCGGGCAGTTTGAGGTGCCACTGGCAATGGGATCAGGAGCAATCCCTAATGAATAATCTGACTTTTTTGGAGCCCATTTGCTATGAAGACAAACCTTGCTCAGCCTAGACGGGCGGTGGTAGTGATGGGACAGAATTCATTGACTCCCTACGGGAGGCCTTACACTCTCTAAGGAGCAGATGGGAGGAAGGAGGAGAGGAAGATGGGGGAGCACATAAGGAGAAGGAGGGGAAACTGGGATTAGTATGTAAAATTTAAAGTAATGAAAACACCTGAATCCGAGGCACAAGGATAAGATAGATGGATCACAAACAAAATTAAGACATGTTCACCGAGATAAGGCAAAAATGACTGAGGTGAGCAGCCCTACTGCAGCACAACACAGCAAATACTTATGTCTGCTTTGGTCATATTTGGCCTCTACGATGTGCAAAGACTTTGGATAAAGCATATTTTGTTACAGCGCGGCGCAGCTGCACATACCTTTGATCCCAACACTCCGGAAGCAGAGAGACGGTGAGCTCTGGACGTTTGAGGCCAGCCTGGTCTAGGTAAAGGGTTCCAGGACAGCCAGGGCTACATAGAAAGATCCTGTCTCAAAATTAAAATTTTTTTAAATTATTAATAAATAGTATTTGTTGTAACTACTACTGGAATCATTTGAACTTTAGATTTTTGGGTGAATATAGATATCATTCACTTTTGCTCTCAAATTTTTATATTTTTTTACATTTTAGTTATTAATATAAACAAAAAATTCTTGAGTCTTAAAAATGTATTTTTGCCATTCTAGTTATCAAAATTTGTGTTTCTTTGTTTTTTTCGAGACAGAGTTTCTTAGTGTAGTCCTAGCTGTTCTGGAACTTGCTCTATAGACCAGACTAGCCTCGAACTCACATAGATCCGCCTGCCTCTGCCTCTCAAGTGCAGGAATGAAAGGTGTGCGCCACCACTACCCTGCATAATGTTTAATGATTAAAAACTTATCTAATAATAACTTCCCACATAGGTTTAATGTCTTTCTTTACACCTGCTCATATAATCCCTATTCATTCACTCATTTATTCAACAATCCATAATTCATTTAGGCTGTGTTTCATGTTTTAATGGAAGGCATGGATTAGTAAGAAAAGGCCCAAATACGAAGAGCATTTGTATAAACTCAAACTAAGGCAACCTTTCTACTTAGAACATCATTAAAGGCGAAGCCATGGAAGCGAATGAGGCTGACATGAATGTGTCCCACCTCCATGTTTGATACCAGGATTCCCCATCTCCCTGTAGGGTTCCTCCACTTCTTATGTTCGACACTGAATCTTGCCCAGGCAAGGAAAGACAGGCAGTGAATATTGGGAGGAAAGGGAGAGAGAACAGAAGTTCAAAAGATTAAATTGCAGGGGGAGGTTATCGTGATAGGAGAGTGGAATTTGAAGACAAATATAATGGAGCAGAAGCAGCTGTCGTGTGCTAGCCACTGAGCGGGGGTGGGGAAGAGGGCGAGAGGGCAGCCATGGAGATGGTGCCCTTCACAGCGCTCTGTGGGGAAAAAAAATGGCTAAGTTGAGTTTCTTTGAAATTTGTGTTTGGCCTATGCACTGCTGTGTGTGTTCTTTACCACGATGCCGTCCTGTGGGTTATTACTGCATACTACAGCTCTATTCGATTGTCAATGACAGGTGTTAAGTCACACTAGTCAGACATAAAATGTGGCTCATTCTATGTTGATAAGCTCTAGGATATGATCTTGGACTTTATAAGGGTACAGTGCTGACCCTATAGTCTTTCCTCTGGTACGTACACACACACACACACACACACACACACACACACACACACACACATACCTCTGGAAGTGATCTCTTCTCTAAGGCAATCATGTGCCAGGAAAGAGGTCTCTTGTATCTTTCATATGATCCGTACAGCCTCAGAAGAGGGGCACTCTCATCACTAGCATCCACATCAAACCCTAGCCAAAGAACACTCATCACTTCATTCTTGAGGTAGGAGAGGAGCAGGTGGAATTCTGATGAGGATGCCAGTACTGTATTCTAGTAATAGGACCCTTCAAGACTATTCCAACTCTTAGGTATAGGGCACATTGTGAAGCAAGTCTCTGAGGATTGTTACTTAACACTGTTACCACCGTATAGAATAGAATTTTAACTTACATTGAGATCGCTAGCATTCTTTTAAATGTCTTCCTGAAGATGACACTCCAAGGCTGCTTTGAGATGAAAGCTAGTTATATGTGCAAAGAAAAACAAAAAGAGCTGGGGGGGGTGGATATAGCTATACCACCAAGTTACAATAATTAAGGCAAGTATTCATGGCTGGAGAAGAGATGAGCTGACATTTAAATGTCCTTTGTAGGCCCCACAATAAGAGAAAATACACACTGGAAAGATAAGCCTGTGTTTTGCTTGTTCTTGAGACACACTCAAAAGAATTGCCATTGCATCCAGACAGTACAATTAAAAGACATTAGAAACAGATTGCAGAGTTTACAAGCTAGGGAGGTTGCACACCCACTTCACACACTATGGACTATAATTCAGATGTCAAGGATCAGTTAAAGACTACTTGTTGAGTTCTGTACAAAGGCTTTTATCTCCAATGATAAGAATCATTGTAGCGGAGGAATGTCTGAACTTCCAAATCAGAGAATGCAGATAGAACCCTAGATTCTTCTTTACATAATTGTTCCTTAGTGTTCATGAGCTCTGGTTACATAAATACAGGTCACTGGAATGATAAGCATGATAGTAGGTGATCAAAGGTGGCTGAAAAGTGCTGTAGGCTCTGACCATTAGGTGGTTCTCACAACGTGCCGGAAGATACATCTTTTGGTAGCGGAAACCCATTGAGAATATATCATAAGTAAACTAGAACTTGGTTTTTGTAGGCATGAGATTGGACCGTTGTTGTCAATTCCTCCGTGGTATGTAATTAATCACTATAATTGTGGCTTTTCTTACTGTCCTCTGTAATGTCTCCCTGGTACATCAATGTTAGGTCTGACCAGAACCTTACCAAAAAAAATGGGAAGTAGGTGACCTAGTATCTAATAAGATATCGCCTTAGCAAAAGCTCACTCTGTGTTCTCCCACTTCTGCCCCCACCATGAGGCAATATGGCCTATGTAGCTGCTGTTCTTGGTAGAGAAGTAGAAATGTATGAAGTAGACCTAAACCCAACTTCTTAGACTAGATCTCAGAGATGCAACCTGCATTTGAGTCAAATAAAAATTAATTCTAGCCAGCTAAGTTACAGCCCCTAAGGAGAGAAACAAATGCCTGTTTTCTTAAGATACTGAATGTTGTGGTATTTTCCATGTGACATTAGTCTTATAGTAACTGAGTAATAGAGTCATATTTGAACCTCTCCCACCAAGTTTTCTGAAGTTGGTGTATCTAACAACTCATAATATTGTAGAATGAAA
The DNA here is from genome assembly GCF_982192425.1 of Myodes glareolus. NCBI lineage: Eukaryota > Metazoa > Chordata > Mammalia > Rodentia > Cricetidae > Myodes > Myodes glareolus. The sequence goes on along the minus strand of NC_142046.1, from coordinate 28,027,332 downwards.
GAATTTTAGCAATTGCAAAATCAATCAGTTTATTGGAATTATGGGAAGAGGTATAAAAGCACGCATAACTCTCCAAATGCAGAATCATAACCTAACCTGAGAGTCAGGCAGTGCTTCTTTGGGGAAGTGACATCAAAGCTGACACCCAGCCCTTAACTAAACAAGTCACACCAGCAGCCAAAAGAAAAGAGCAGGGTTCAAACTGCCATTGACCCAGTCAGGTTCTTGAGTACAGATTTGTATCTAGAGAGAGAAAAAGCAATGAGTGCCGGGATGTTCATTTTATCGGTGTGATGGGCTGAACTGTGGCTTCCAACATTCACACGTTGAAGCACTTGTAACTGTCTGTTAACACTGCCTGAGAAAATGGGCTACATGCTGGTTATGGTCTCAGAAATGGAAAGGACTTCCTTTTGTTCTCAGAGATAGAATACACGGTCTTGGAATTTCTATGGGGAAAGTAGGTAACTGAGGTAGAACTTCCTGAGTTATCTTTCAGTGACAACCACAGACGAGAAACCTCTATACAGGCCCAGGGAGGGGTTGGAGGAGAAAACTTGTTTATGTGGAACTATGCTTCTCAACCTGTGGGTTGCAACCCTTGGGGGTTGAGTGACTCTTTCACAGGGGTTGTATGTTGGATGTCCTGCATATTAGATATTTACATTACAATTCATACCAGTAGCAAAAGTACAGTTTTATAGTAACAATGAAAATAATTGTATGATTGAGGTCACAACAACATGACACAATGTATTAAAGGGTTGCAGCATTAGGAAAGTTGAGAACCTGTGATGTAAACCTTGGTACACAGTAGAAAATGATCCACCCAAAGAATCTGTGGTCATGAACAGGTCCCTCTTCTAAGTTCAGGATGGAGGCTGCATGGCTCCATGCATGCAAAACACTCCATGTTCAGATGGTTCAGAGTGAGAGCAAAGCAGAGTGGGATGAAAACTCACCCCAGGCCACATGTAGTGTCTGCAGATGATGCCTGGAAAGATGAATACCCCACTCAAAATTATAAACAGGCAGGGAAACAGTTTACCTGGAAAGACATAAGAAAGAGAACAGCAGACCGACCGTGAGCCAAAGAATTTCAGATTATACAACTATCAGACAGTATATGATGTCTGTGTCTAAAAAGATTGAAACTAAAATAGAATTTAAAAAAAAATCATTAAAGGTGAGATGCAGAGCTAGCCCCAATGACGTGATTACATCAGAACTGACCCCACCCCTCACCAGAAAGTGCAGAAGAGCTGACCCCACCCCTCACCCGGACAGTGCAGGAGAGCTGACCGCAGTGGCCTGAGTGTGGGAGAGCTGGCAGGCTGACCAACTCAGCTGCCACCCAGGCCCAGATGCAGGGCTTTGGAGTTAGCCCACTCCAGCATCCACCTACCCCACCAGTGAGCAGTTGGAGTGTGTGAAGGGGCTGATTCTACAGAACCAAAACTGCAGGATCTCCAGGACTCAGGGCAGCAGCAGGATATTCAAGAGGAGTCTCCATGAGGGTACAGTATGGATGGTGTGCCAGAAGCCAAAGGCCTTGAACCAGGTCAGTGACTCATTGTAATGAATATTTGCAAGTAAAGCTGCTTGGACAAAAGGAATTACTGTGTGATGCACTGTGACACCCTGCAACTTCCATGAAAAGCTTTTTTTTTTTTAATTTTTACTTTTTATTTTTTATCTTCTTTTGGGAGAGAAGTTACAAGGGTGGAGGGCAGACATGGAAGGACTGGGAAATCAGTGGGATTGGGGTACAAGATGTGAAATTAACGAAGAGTCAATTAAAAGGTTATGAACGAAAGTGAGATGCAGATAGTTGGGAAAAGAAGCATTTAGAATGAGAACAGTAAATTATGACCCTGAAATTTAAATATAGTCAGTGATTTTTTTTCAAGTACGTATTAATAGAGTTTAGAAAGGAATTGCCAACCGAACAATGTAACTGAGGTTATAAAGACACGTAGCAGATGGTACATATTACATATAATCAGATATGACTTCTTCATGAATTTATGCACAGAGATAGAAATATGTATATATGTATATATTTGTGTATATACCTAAAGTGGAAAAATAAAATAGCTCCTAAAATATGAATTTCATTAGGATTCAGCAGAGGAAATGAGAAATATAACATTAAAACAGATTAGTTTCGAAGGAATAATAATGAAATTGACAGCAGACATTACTACTACTGCTATTACATTATTATTATCATTTCAGAGCTGGAGACTTTGAATGTAAGGACTGTGTATCCTAACTAAGTATTCTACCACTAAGCTACATCCCTAATGAAGGCAGACCTCTTAGAAACAACAGGACAGATGAAATAGTGTAAAGTATCATCGGCAAGACTTTGAGAGAAGAGAGTCATTAATCAACCATTTTATAGGCATATGTATTCCATTTCCTATGCCCACGCCGTTCAATAGTTGTATCAATTGCAAATTTTCCTTCCCATATAAATGATGAGAAACTTGCACTCATAGAATGTTGTAGACAACCTGAATCAAAATATTAACAGAAAGTAACTGTATCCTGACAAAAATTATATATGGTGTACACCAGTTGGGACATCTGTATCACAACCTCCCACAATGCCCAGGGACCATCACGGATGAAGGGACAGAAAGACGTGCAATAGTGTCTACTAGACATACAGTACATTGTACTCATGAACTCAGAACACCTCTCATTGCCTGCACAAGACCTACACAGGTTTAAGACCCTCAATACTCCAGTGTGGATAGGGGAGGGGTCCACGGAACCCCACCCAAAATGGAGCGAGTCATGGTTGCTGACAAAGAATTACTGGGTGTGATGGTTTAAATAAGAATGGCCCCCCATGGTCTTACAAACTCAAACGCTTGATCACCTCAAAGTGGCACTATTTGTAAAGGATTAGAAGGCGCGGTCTTATTGGAAGTGTGTCACTGGGGGTGGGCTTTGAGGTTTCAGAAACCTATGCCAAACCCGGGGTCTCTCTCTTCCTTCTACCTCCAGATCTAGATGTAGAACTCTCAGCTACTGTGTCTGCCTTTGTGTCCCCGTGCTTCTTGCCATAAGGATAATAAACCTCTGAAACTTTAACTAAGCAAGCCCCGGCTAAACGTTTTCTTTTATAAGAGCTGCCATGGTCATGGTGTCTCTTCACAACAATAGAATACAGGCTAAGGCACTGAGGAAAACTGTGCCCTTTGGGGGTTTTAGTCTGGTTAATAAAGGAATTTAGAAACAGACTCAAAAGGAAGCTCAAAGATAATTTTATTAGAGTTTACGGGAAACCACCAGAAAACTCCAGAGCATGCTACAAATCTCAGCAGCTGCTAGGAGGATGGAAATTCAGAGCCAGAGTGTTGGCGATGAAGGTTGGACAGGCAGCAACCACGTGATGAAAGGAGATGAAACCATCAGAGAAAAGGTGACAAAGCCCGGAGTAGAGTGACCAGGAGAAAAGTCTTAACCTTTGGCCAGTGTCCAAAACATTAAAAATTAATAACTAAAAAACTAAAGTGAAATTTACATGTTTCTGAGTCCTAACTCATAAACGCAGGCAGGCCAATGCCGCTGGGCTCTGCAAGCCCTGGAGTCTTCTGGAAAGAAAAGTCCATTCTCTCATTAAGGTGATAATAAGCCTCTTCATCTCGTTTTAGGTAGCCTGTTGCCCTTCCTATTGCGCTTATGAGACATCGTGTTTCGAGTAGTTTCTAGAAGAAGGAGTTTATTTGTGACTTACACTTTGAAAGGGTTAGAGTCCGTGACAGTCATGGCAGGGAACATTCCTAGCAGGCAGTCTTGACACTGGAGCGGTGGCTGAGAGCTCACATCCTTAGACAACAACCACAAAGAAGAGAGAGAATGAGAGACGCTAGAAATGGTGTGGGGTTTTGAAACCTCAAAGCCCTCCCCCAGTGACACACCTTCTCCACCAAGGCCTTACCTACTAATCCTACCCAAACAGCTCACCAACTGGGGACTATGAATTAAAATAAAAAATCAAAATTAAAATATATGTGTCTATGGGGTGCAGTGATATTTCATTTGCATTTAAATAAAGCTTGCCTGAAGTTCAGAGAGTAAAACAGCCCCACTGGCTTACAGACCAGGTAGTCGTGACACACGATTTACTCCCAGTAACTACACTAGTTTACCGTAGGAAGTAGTCGGTAGTAGTACACACCCCTAATCCCCGCCCTAGAGAGGAATATAAGACGGGAGGAGACAGCTCTCAGTCTCATTCTGAGATTCCTGGAGGCAGGATCGCATTTCAGACTGAGGTAGAGGTAAGAGCCAGTGGCTGGTTGTTTTGTTTCTCTGACCTTCAGGTTGAACCCCAGTTTCTGGGTCTGGGTTTTTATTAGTCATGCTACAATGGAGGCTATGCTCATTCAAACTGCCACACTTAGAAGTCTGGGTTTCTTCTCAGAGCTAAGGTCGAAGCATAGAACAAAACCCAGATACTTTCAACTTTCATGTGGGAGCCCAAATGCCCAGAAATGACCAAACAGATGTGCTGCTGAGGCTACTGTAACGGTCCATTGTCTTCGGCAGTGTGGCCCTTAGTAATCAGCCATGCAGTGGGTGGCCCTACGCCCGTGCAGATGGACAGCACCAGATAGATTCTGTGGGCTGTAGAAAAAAATGACAAGACATTGAGAGGGGGTTTCTGTGCACACAGGTGCATGTGCATACGCATGCGTGTGTGTGTGTGTGTGTATGTATGTACACACGTACATACGTGTGTGTGTGTGTTCTGGAGTTGGAGGGGCTATGGGGGATGGATATGATCTAAATATATTGTATTCATACAAGAAATTATCAACAAATATATAATAAAAATAAATAATGGCGGAGAGCAATACTGGAGGACACCCGATATCAACCTCTGGCCTCCACTTGCACACCCCCACAGGCCCAAACACGAAATAGAATAGGTCTGGGGATAGAGTTCCGTGAGTGAACTGCTTGCTGCACACGCATGAACCCTCCTGTGCTTGTTAAAAGCTGAGTAAGGCAGTGCCTGGCTACAATCCCAATCCGAGGAGGTGGAGAAAGGAGAGAGACCTGAAGGGGCTCACTGGCTGGCTGCTTTAGTCAGTGAGCTAGCTCTAGGTTTGATGAGAGATCCAGTTTCAAAAAACGAAGATGGAGAGTAATGTAGGAAGTCACCTGTGTTTAACTTTTATCCTCCACACGTGTGTCCACAGACTGACTCCTACACCCAACCTCCACAATCCCCCCCCACACACACACACAGAAAACAAGAAAGGAGGAAATCAGAAAGTGTGGCAAAAACACAAACTACAATGCTGGAGATGGGTCCAGATATATAATAATACAAACAATTAAAGGTGAGCATACAGCCGACTGACAGTGAATGTTGCATAATTAGATAAATTATGCTTACTGGAAACACATGCAAATTTTGAGGGTATATAAAATTTGGAAGTAAAAGTCGAAGAAAACAATCAGTAGGCAAACAGGAACTGAACAAGGAAAGTTGGGTTTGCTGCATAAAAATACAACTTCAAGCAAAATCAACTACTGAAAGAATATTAAGAAAAATGGCAGCAACTCCCTAATGAGAAAGAGCAATCATTCTCCTAGAAAATGTAACAATGCTGAACTTGTTGATACCAAACACCAAATTTTCCACACACGTGAAGCTAAATTGACTGGATTAAAAGAGAAAATTGTCTACAATTTGAGGAAATGTTCTAACACCCCTCTCTAAATAAAAGATCAAATAGATGAAGCCACAGCTGGGATGCAAATGGTTTGTACCATAAACCTCAAACCTAGCGTGAGCGCACTGTAGTGGATCCTAAGGTAAGCACTATAAGGATGGGGAACTTCCCAGCACGTTTGGAGGATGGACCGACGACTAAGTTATTTTTCGATATCAACTGCCCAATTTGAAGCATACCTGGGGTGATAAAGCATTGTTTGGGGGCATATCAGTAGGGTGTTTCTGGATGAGATGAGACTGGCATTTGAATTCGTGGGTCCAGTAAGAAAGATCTGTCTTCATCTGCTGTGAGCAGACGAGGACCTAAGCAGAAAGGGGGCCTAGGGAATGCACTCTTTCCCTGTTCTGGAGCCCAGGCTTTCTCTTTCCCCTCCTTTTCACAGCTCCCAGTTCTTTAGGCTTTAGAATCCAGCACTTTAGTCTTCTCCTAAAGATGCTTGTAGACCCTCCACAGTCAGCTTCGGTGGTGCTGAGATTTTTAGACTTGGACTGAGCTGCATCGGGCTTGCCTGGATCATGAGCATCCTAAATCTCCATGACTTGGTGAGCCAATTCCTTAATAATGCCGTAATAAAATTCCTAAATAATATTTCCTAACAACAGAATAATCTATTTTTTATGTACCTATCATCTGCCGAGGTATCATCTACCTACCTACTTACCTACCTACTTATCATCAACCTATCTATCATCTATCTCTCTCTCTGTCTATCATCCATCTATTTGTCATCTATCTAACATTTATCATCTATCTATATATCTATCTATCATCTGTCATCCATCTCTCTGTCATCTGTCTGTCATCTATCTGTCATCTGTCTATCTATCTATCTATCTATCTATCTATCTATCTATCTATCTATCATCTATCTCTCTCTCTGTCTATCATCCATCTATTTGTCATCTATCTAACATTTATCTATCTATATATCTATCTATCATCTATCATCCATCTCTCTGTCATCTATGTCTGTCTTCTGTCTATCATCTATCTATCTATCTATCTATCTATCTATCTATCTATCATCTATCTATCATCCATTTACCTATCTTCTATTTATCCTCTATGTAAAGATGGGAAAAGTGCAGTCTCGATCCCGTATGGCGTTGGTTGACTTAATTTTCTGATTGCTGGATGATTGAATGACAACTGTTGAGAGACATGGAATTGTAAAAGGGAATGCTGAATTACACCAGCCTAGATGCTTATGGGATACTTAGTTTCAAAATGGATGTCAAAAAAATGTATTGCACTGGGGAAAGAGCTTATATTTTTGTTTCGACAGAAAATGAAAGACTGTGGATTCCTGTAGACAGAGATTGCTTGTTCATTTCCTGGCTGCTCAGACCTGAATAATCACACAGAAACTATATTAATTACAACACTGTTTGGCTAATAGCTTAGACATATTCCTAGATAGCCCTTACATCTTAAATTAATCCATTTCTATTATAATCTGTGTATCACCACCAGGCAGTGGCCTATTGGTAAGGTTCTGGCATCCTTCTCATTCAGAAGCTATTTGGCATCTCTTATTTTGCCTACTCTCTCTCTCTCTCTCTCTCTCTTTCTATATATATATATATATATATATATATATATATATATATATATATGTTCAGATTTCCCACCTGGCTTCTCTCTGCTGAGCCATTGGCCAAAACAGCTTTATTTATCAACCAACTAAAGCAATACATATATAGAAGGACATCCCACATCAGATTCTTTTAAGGTTAATAGAGATCGTGTTTGATTGAGGGGGACCTTGACTACAGACACAAAGAAATAATCAAAAAAAAGTATAAGACAGGTGTTCCTTTGCAATGAGAACAGTTCTGAGACTGGACAACAAATGTTATACCTAGTTTTCCCAGGACTTGACCATTATCTCAATTACTCAGGGTACCCTAAAGATGCCATTGCCTCTAGACAACAGGGAGCAATCGAGAGAACACAGCACCCACATTTCCAAGAGGGGGAGTGGGTGGTTTTTGATCATTTAGTGGGTTATGCATATTTGTTTTTATTTAGTGGGGATATAGGAATCTAGGATGAAAAGACAACTAATAACCTCAAATATTTTACATTGGTTTTGATTTTGGTATATTGATACAAATTTAAAATTATTTTTGCTATACTGTATACATATTTCTACTCTTGTTTGGGTTATTGTGCATGTACAGCTCAATTAAAAATGTAATATATAATTTAGAAATACAGTTTAATAGACATCTATAATAATCAAACTTGTGGTTATGTTTGGTATGTTATCAAGATTAAACAGATATATTTTAGATAGATAGATGCTCTTCAAATGCTCAGAGACTTACAGAATATGGCATTTAATATGTTTAATTACTAAGACTTTTCATGACAGTAAAACATGTCTGTTCTTGGCAGCACCAACCTACTTCATAAAAGGATGATGGGCATCAAAGAACTTCCATATGGAATTTTCTTTAAATATGGTAAAATTAACCACTTGGACAAGAAACTGCCCTGTCTTGACTGTTGACAGTATGGTGAATAAACTGGACAAGCAAGACACAAAGGAAAAAAAAACAGCTAAACTTTGTCAAAACAAAACATGACAGTCCTTCAAAATTCCTGCTTTTTAGCAAAGTGTGCTAGATATTCTGTAGGACACAATTGAAAGCAGTTGCTGAACTTTGTCAAAACAAGGCAGGACAGTTCTTCAAAATTCCTGCTTCATAGGAAAGTCTGTCAGATATTTTAGACCTGTAGACTAATGCCAACATTGCAAAGGAACCTTGGATCCTGTTCAGGCATTCAGATGTCTCTGTCATTTCTATAGTTTATGAAGTTGCTTGCACTGCATTTTCTGTTTGCTCAGATAATATACTTCTGGGGTCTTTGATAGAGTTGGAGATTTGATAATTACAGTCACAGTTTTCCTTAGTTGTGATGAAAGGTAAATTAGGTACAGAGCTTTGAACTTATCAAGACAGAATAGATAACAGAGTAATTTCTCTGAATTTGACAATTACAAGTGGACTGGATATTATAAATAAAATCCTTACTTGATAACTGTTCTTATTGTATATAGTTTAACTATGTTAAAGTTAAAGCCATATTTATTTAGACAACAAGGAGGAAATGTTATGGGATATTACTTTATGTAAAGGTGTGTTGCATTTGTTTATGCTACATTTATTTAATTCTGTAAAGTGTGTTGCTGTTTTACCTTTCCTGTTTATGGCACATGATTGGTCTAGTGAAAATCTGAATGACCAATAGCTAGGCAGTAGAGAGAGAGATGGGGCTGGCAGGAAGAGAGACTAAGTAGGAGGAGAAGAGAGAAGAGGTCAACCAGTCAGGCAGTCACCAGCCAATCAGACACACAGTAAGACATACAGAATGATAGAAAGGTTTTGCCCCAAGCCAAAATGATGAAAAGAAACTGGTTAGTTTAAGTTATAAGAGCTAGCAAGAAATAAGCATAAGATAAGGCTGAACGTTCATAACTTAATAAGTCTCCCTATCATGAATTTGGAGCTGATTGATGGCCCAAGAGAAAGCTGTGTGTGTGTCAACAGTTCGTCAGCATTCAGGAAAATAAGTTGTTTATGACTCTGTACAGATGTTGGTTAGATCTTTATTATTTCAAAACAAACAACAGAAACCAATAGTCAAAAAAAGTTTTTAAGTGAATGGTGTAGATTAAGTAATAAGTGACAATAAATGTGCACCTCTTAAAACTTAGAATGAGAAGAAAGTAAAAGGACATTGGTGAGGTCAATAATCAAGAAATACCAAGGGCTAGACTCTCAGAAATAAAAGAAAGGAAAGAAAGGCAACATTGAAATGTCAAACAACAACATGAATGAAGTTGAAAAAAGAAAAGGAAAAAAACAAGAAAGAAGATACATAGTTGCTCCTATAGTTGCTCACTATAGGCAGTTGGCTTGGGTTTGCTCTTTCTTAGACAAGGGCTGCTACTGCAGAGATCAAGATGGAGTCAATGCTGAGTCTTTTGAAATGCAAACCTGCAGACCTTAAAACATGACTATGAATGAAAGATTTGAGGAGAACAAACCAAAACACAATTTTATCTCCCCATTTTACATAATGACCCATCAGCTACAGGGTCACCAGAAGTGGTTGGAGGGAAAAACAGGTCTTTGGGTATTAGTGGTTTCCCTGTTGAAGTGACTGACCTTCCTGCCCCCAGCTGAGTGACAGGATATCAGAACAGAGAGCTCTGTGGTCTTGTAACTTGGCCAGGATGGTAGCAGCCTCAGATTCCCCTGTGTACAAATCGCAGAGGTAACTGTGTAGAGAGTTTGGGTCGCTGGTCTGGAAGAATCTTTGTCACATGGTTTCTGCAGGTCCAAACAGCTGGAAGATGCTTAGAGGCTAAGGCCTCCCACTGAACACACCAAGGTTAAGTTTATACTAAAGAATTAATACAGGACCAATTGGGTTGTGACAGTTTAGACAGCTACATACACTGAGGCTTGGGTATGAAGTGAATATCATCCCAGATTTTTGTTTCTTTGCAGGCTGTCCTGAATATGGTTCTGAAAGTTTCTTAATGGCTTTTTTTTTTTTTTGTAAATTTGAATGACTGGCTGACTGGATGGATGGACAGACAGACGGATGGATGGACGGACGGACAGATGGATGGATGTACAAACAGATACACGAGTTAGTGAAAAATAAAATAGGAGACTAATTTTAAACCCTCTATTAAGGATTTTCCCTAGAGACAGTCAAGCACCATGGCCACCTCTCTCCATCTCTTCTACTGAGACTGGAGAACAGAAGCGTATGCTGTTTCCCTCCGCAACTGAGGTGGGCCCACCTCTGCCAGTAAGAAGCAGCTTTGAACAACGAGGGTATCGGGAAAAGATAGCATTGGGTGCTTCATTGAAAGAGAATTGGTTAAAAAAAAACAAAATGACTTCCAAGCAAGTTTGCTTGTTTGCCGAAGACAAATAAAGAGCAGTTGAGTTCTTTTATGCCCTGCGTGGAATCTCCTTTTTATCTCGTTCTTTATGGGTTTTATACTGAGGGAGATGTTAATGGGAGGAAATTTGTGATTCCAAAGGAGTCTACAAGCGTGCACTCATACAGCATAACCGAGGCACGGTCTTATGCAGATTTGCTGCTCTGCTTTAGTCTTCAGTTCTTAGAGGAAACTGTCGGTGCAGTGATGTGTCACAGCTGCTATTAGAGAAGTCCAAGGCAAAAAGTGAGTATGGCGTGATGATCAGCCTTGGCAGTCCCCACATGCAGCGCGATTATATGGTAATACTGTTTGATGCAATCATATGTTTGATCAGTTTCAAGAGATGAATATCACCTCACTTCAAACAATATGGTACAGTCTCATTGTATGGAATTATGGCTGCTGTCAATCAGCATATGGCATAACCCTTAAAGTGCCAGCTTTGGGGAATGTCATAAAAATGATTGCAACACTTGCATTAATTAGTAAGTTTTTGCACTAAAATGGAAGCAAAACCTGTTAAGACAATTTATGTGCTGTATCTCTTGCTTGTTTTCGCTATCGGAGAAATGAGTGTGTCACCCATATGTGTACACACGCACCTGATTAGCCTATTGGTTGTGAGAACCGCCATTCCTATAAATATGGGATGCCTATGAGCCCCTTGGTATGAATGGAGACATGTTTTGTATTTTATTTAATGATCTCTTGGAATACATTGGCCAAAATAAGAAGCTAGTGGAAAATAAAGGAAAGCATTCAATGACCTACGAATTTTTGGTCTTGATAGAACAACGTGGAAATTTAAACCCATCAAATAAGAAATAAGTAATAGGTAGATTGTTTTAGATGTGACACAGAATCATAGTCTTTGGGATATTATTTATTGCACTTTTCCAAAATTAATAGACTTGACATCTTGAGTAGATAAGAATTATTCTCATTTTTCTCACATTAATAAGCAGGGACTATTTATTTCCTCTTATTTGAAGTTTCAATTTTTTGTCTAAAATTTGTAGTTCTTTGCTCTTCCTTTGTAGGACAGTAGCAATTGTCCCCACTGTGTGCATCATTGGAGGAACTCTCTTACCTTGACATATGCCACTGTGTTCTAAGACTTCCCACATTCCCTTGCTCAAAATGGCCAATGCCCCCAGATTCACCCGTGTTTATTGAGAGCATTATATATCACTGAATAACTGTGGGTTTCTTTTCTCAAAGAATTCCTCCCCCAGAGGGAAAAAAATTCTTGAAATTCTCCTACCCATATTTTGAGTTTCTTTTATCAATTGAAAAGTCACCCTTGTGATAGACAGGCATTGAATATGGCCTTCCATGCCCCACCACACTATTTGTGGCCTTGTATAGTTCACGCCACTTGAGTGTGAACAGGGCCTGCTGACTTGCTTCTGAAGCCTAGAATATGGACAGGATTATTAAATCAGCTCCATGATCAGGTCATACGAGACTGGCTTCTGTCTTGCTGGTGGAGTCACTCACAGAGTTTCTGTTGTTAGCACGCAGTGGCCAGCAAGGGATGGGACTTCTTCCAGTCGTCACTGATTAACCGAATCCTACCAACCAGGAATATATGAGCTTGGATGGGTATTCTGCCTTAGTGAAACATTTATCATTCATCGGTGGTCTAGGAAGTTGAAGCCAGCGCTTTCACATGGAGAAAAGGAAAGCCCTCTGTCCCAGACGGGCAGATGAGCCTTGGTGTGACTGTGCCATTCAGCTGACATCTGGACTGCACTCTCCATAGACTTCCTGCTAAACTGTACCCAGTTCTAAAAGCCACAGATCATGCACGGTAATGCTTGTATTTTGGGGGGATTTTGGTTTGTTTGGTTGGTTGGTTGGTTTTTTTCAAGACAGGGTTTCTCTGTGGCTTTGGAGCCTGTCCTGGAACTAGCTCTTGTAGCCCAGGCTGGCCCTGAACTCACAGAGATCTGCCTGCCTCTGCCTCCCAAGTGCTGGTATTGAAGGCTGTGCCACCACCGCCTGGCGTCCATTACTGAACTCTGGCTGTATTTGTTACACAGTGACAGACAACTGAAACAGCCACTCTCAAGTGAACACACTCATAGCTCCTCACCGTGCCTTTGCAATGAGTGGTAGAATAATGTAGCCGGAAACAAATGTCTTTATATCTTTGCTTCTGTAGTCTTCAGCCAATAGGAAGCTTCAATGCCATGACGGGTTTAGGAGAAGGGTTGATCAGGTGTCCAGTAGAATCTAGAGAGCCTTATGGGCTTCTCCCAAAGATCCTGCTGCCTTTCATGGGCAAGAGGTGTTAGCCTGCACTACTTTTTTATTAGAATTATAAAACTTTAAGATTTATATGTTTTATAATTTCTAATACTGATTTGGTTCCATTGAGATACCGGGGCTACAGGAATATGAAATGAGTTGTTTTTTTTTTCATGTTGCCAGTGTTATTTTCAAAGACACAGCTGTGTTATTTTTTATACATCATCCTATCAGATGATTGAACTTAGGTTCAATCATCAGGTTATTGAACTTAGGGTTTGAAACTGGGAGAAATAATTAACTACAGCCTTCAAGAGAAACTAAGACCTGAGCTTTCTTGTGTCACCCGGAAGGCTGTACACAAGGAGAGGTCACAGAGGCTGTGTCCTAGCTACTGTTTACTCAGCCATCCATAGTAATAGAGAAGAACAAGGGTTAAATGGTTGTACAGCTAATATTCAAACGTTTTTTATTTCGAGAGACATTATCACAGTTTGACCTCTCCCACAAGTATTTAGGCTAATATTGAGCTCCCCCCGCCCCCGCTTTGGGTTCAAATCTACTGTTGCTATAAAGGAACACTCTATTTCGGTAGGAGAGGAGAGTCAGTTCATCACAGACTTGTTCCGTTGGGGGCTGTGGGTTGTGGGGGCTCTCCAGGTGTGACTTATCAAGAATTTCTTCACTTAAAGGTTCTTAAGTAATTGAGGGCTCGAAACAGTAATACAAATGCGAGACAGTTTTCCCTATTAGATTAACAACATTTAAATGAATTTTAATTAATTTTAAATAAATTATGTCTAGTCTAGGTTATAGGGAAAGTGACTTATGCACAGTTCGTGGGAGTGTAAATTGGCATAGCCTGTTTATAGAGTAATTTAACAAAATTCTTCAACATTTTCAGTCCACTTCATGTCTAGGAATTTATGCCAAAAAACATTTCTGATTTTATGTTAAGAAGTGTTCATTAAAACACTGCTGATGAGAACAAAAAAAATTAATGCAACCTGATACTTGTCAGTAAAATTAAATATACCATGAGATAAATAAAATGAAGGTGACTACAGCCAGTTAAAGGGAAATATTTGTACAGGTACTCAAAATATATCAATATATTTTTTTAATTATTCATTACACACACACACATCAAATTTGTTATGTAAAATGTCAATCCTGTATATGTATAACAAAGCTGTCAAGAGCATTAGCAACATCAAATCTTCTAAATTGGTCTCTCAGTGGAGAAATCATCCTAAGATATTTGAATATTTTTTAGTGAACATGGTTAATCTTAAAGGCAAGTTGTTACATACCGAATATAAGAACAAGAGTCTATTTGAGACAAAGTAAGATTTGCTTCCCAAGAAAACATTATTTTAGTTATCCAGAATAAATATGCTTGTAAGCAGAGACTACATGTTGTTTTCCCGGCCACCTAGACCTGAATAATCACACAAAAACTATATTACTTACAACACTGTTTGACCAATGGCTTAGGCATATTCCTAGCTAACTCTTAAATCTTAAATTAACCCATTTCTATTAATCTATGTATCACCACGAGGCTGCGGCTTACTGGTAAGGCTGGCTTCTTTTTCCTTGGGCAGCTACTTGGCATTTCTTTGTCTCCACCCACTCTCTCTACATATATATCTCTGTTCAGGTTTCCTTCATGGCTCTATTCTGCCCTGCCATATGCCAAAGCAGCTTCTTTATTAACCAGCAGTAATAAAACATATTCACAGCATACAGAGGGGAATCCCACATCATATGCTAAACCAGTGCTCTTTGAGATTTGATTTTATACAGGACAAAAGAGCAAAGGATGAGGTTGCAACTGATGGCTTACTATTGTATTGTTGGGTGAGAACACACAGGCTAAGGGTTTTGGCGATGACTCGGCAGTCAGAGCAGTTTCTGCTCTTGCAGAGGACACAGGTTCAGTTCCTGGCATCTACTCGGTTGCTCACAATCGCATGTAACTCCAGTTCCAGATCTGACTCCCTCTTCTGTACTCTGTGGTCACGTGACTACATAGGGTGCACATAACAGACAAACAGGCAGGCACACATATGAATAAAATAAAATAGTTTTTAATAGAAAATTAGATATGGCTAAAAATACCAGTTTCTCTGTCAGTGCAAAAGTTTCAAGATAGTTGCCTTCAATCACAACCACAAAGAAAGGGTGCTTGGGAAAGAGTCTAGTGAAATATGACTTGAACCGTGGCATCCTGCCATGTATGAGATCAAGAAGCATCGCTTAGTGCTTCCTTTAAGACTGAATCAGAAGCCGCGGGTCCAAGCTTTCTCTAAATGACTGTGTAATGTGCTTCCCTACCCTTATTGATCTACCTGTCATCTATCTATATACAAAGCTCACTTACACATGCAAGTGTATAACCTATGAAAGGTTAAAAGTAATGTAGATTGAGACGTTAGACCCACAAAAAAGTTCCTTTCCCTACACCAAACCATGAATTGACAATTTTAGCTATAAAAGTATAAGATTTGACAAAGAATGGATTGGTATTAATTATAAAAATAATACTTTATTGTATTGTTTTGGTAGATCATTAGTCATGGGGCAGTTAAGCAGTTGAACACCATGAAAATTAGTTAAACCCATCAAACTCAATTTTAATTTATTTTCAAAACATTTTCTTTAAGAGTGTGTTTGGATAACAATACTCTCTTCTTGCAAAATGAACTTGTGTTCTGTTTCAAAATCAAATCTGAACCAAAAAAAATTGCAGTCTGGCATATCCAAGAAGGAATGAAAGTCATCTAAGTGGGCGGAGTGGTATGGTGGATACTGTAGCCCGCTCACGGTAATGTAACTGGACTGCTCTTTAAATTAAGTGAATTTGTATGTCCGCTTTCTCTTAATGGAATCAGTTTTGATATACTCTTTGTTCGTGCTGTTACCCGCTCCAGTCTAAGGGTTCCTTTGTATTAACTTTTTAAAGTTACATTACAAAGAGGTTTTAAGATTTCCCAACAGGCTTTTATTTAACCAAAGCTTTTGATCTCAAACCTGCTGGGGCCTAGTGAAATCCTCACCAATTCTCTGGTAACTCTTCACTATTGGAATTTGAAAAGACCCACCTGAAGGATTTAACTCCCTGGAAGGTCCCAGCTGCCCTTCGGCTCACTCCTCTATTCAAGCTGACGGTGAGGGTTCTGGCAACTCCTTTGTGATCTCTAAGCAGCCTAAGGTGTCCTTTGCAGTTGCAGTCCCCGGGAAATAAAAATCAGGAGGACACAGACCTATATACCTCATGTCCTGTCACCTTCAGTTGAAGGGGACCACAGGGAGTCTGCTTAACAACCTTTGCTACCTAAATACCTCTTGGACGGGGAGCTCCATAAAAGAGCTTTCATTGCCTCCATTACCCCACTGCGGTGCATAACAAATTAGATTTAAAAGGCTACCTCTTTCCCTTTAAGCTATTTTCATCATTTCTTTAAATTTTCAATTTAGTGTCTAGTGACAGAATCTTCTATCATGTACTTTAAAACTCTGTAATGTCAATCACTCTAACGGAACACTGGTTCCAAAGACCTAGATTTATGTTATTATAGGCAAATCACACTTTGAAAGATCAAGTAGAGGAAGGAAAAGAAATAAAAAAAAAAAAACAACGATGCTTAACAGATGTAGATGTAAAACTATCCGCAGCAAACACCAGCTGGGGATCACTTCAAAATAAAAGTTTGAATTAATTTTGTTTATCCCACGGTCCCCATTTTGGGGAAGAATTGGAAGTTGAGTTTGAAATTTACCTACTCTGTGTATTAACCTGCTTAAAAAAGTGCAAACTCATTCTAAGAGAACTCTTGATTGCAGCGTTGAAACATTGTGTTAATTAGTAACTCCGCCGTACAGAGGCTTCAGGATATAGGGACAGCAGCACAAATGAGAGCCCTGTAAAGTTTTCCCGCCTTTGAGGGAAGACCAACTTCTTCTGTGCAGCTTCTCCTAAATATTTCTTGCTTTTCTATTCATAAGACGTCTTCGTTATTGGAAAAACATCAGCTGTACAGTAACAAATAGACATTGACTGCAGGAGATACCATCATTCTGTTGACTGAGCCTCAAGTTAACCTCGACTTCGTACCAAATAACTGGGAAAAGTCTCTGTGGAAGGGACCATGCTTGCTGTTGTTCACCCATGGCTTCTTCAAGGTGCACTGTGCACTCTGCTTCTGGTATCGACCGAAGGGGCTCTTGGCATAAAGTGGCTTTGCCCTCCCGAGCTCGCGGGCTACTGTTGAAAAGTAGCCTTGACCAATTGGAATGTTTTCAATTCGGGTTAATGGCAAACCACTACCAAGCCTGTAGAACATGGCCCGGTGGTTCATACGTGATATACGTGATATAACATTTCTTACATGCCAGTTCGTGTCTCCTTCTTCCTAGCTGCCTGATGGATGGACTCCCGAGAAAGAGCCTCCCAGTCTCCAGACATGCTAAAACGTTGATGGTTTGGTTAGGCAAAACCAGTGGACACTGAGCTGTAAGGATCTTTCTGGATGTCCTCCAGTGCCGGGGTTGTGGCCACACAGGACTGTACCTGGGTTTTTCTGTGTATGCTGAGTGTCTGAATTTGGGTCCTCGGGCTTTCACAGCAAATGCTCTTCTTCGCTGAGCTGTCGCCTCAGACTCCCCCAGTGAATTGCTTTTTATCAATACACACAGCATTATGCTCAGAAATCTCAAGTGCTGACAGTTGTCCATCAAATGACATCACATAGAACTTTCATGCTATTAACGTTTATTATTATCACCGTCTGTTTGGGGGGAGGGTGGCTAGTTTTGTGATAATAAATGCCAAAACCCTGGAGGTTTTTCTTAGACAACAGATTTTGTAAGTAATTGGTATTTTTAACTATTAGGGAAAAAAAGCACTGTTTGTTACTAGAGATATACCTGTTTTATTTCATATTTTCTATATTGGGACATGAATATTTATCCTTTTCAAATTGTTGTTGGAAGGAAATTCTTACAGCCTTTCTAATACATGCAAATCTGTATTGTACTTTCATTTATAAACACTGTATTCAAGGCTACCAGGATTCTAAATGATGCGTGTTAGTGGTCTCAAAACTGATTTGGGCTGCCTCTATCCCTACTGCTTGCTTTTCAGCATCAACATGTTTTAAAAATCAAAAATCCTGCTCCAGAGGTGGCTATGGAAATATTCTAAAAGGTTATAGAGGACATTCGCTGTAATCAAGGTTAAGACAAGAAAAATGGCGCCTCGGGGAATGCGTCAACCGAACGGAAAACTTGACCTAACACCAAGCTCGCTATCAGACTCAACAGCTGCCACATCAACCAATGAGCCTTGAGGGGAGGCAGCCAGGAAGTCAGGTGCCGAGCGACGCTGGAGAGAGTCCCTTCCAGAGACACTGGCAGCAGGCCTTTCAGCTGCTGTACAACCACGGAACAAGCCCAGAGGTGTTGGATCTGATTTTGGACCACAGCAGGGGAGTGAAGTACAAACAATACTGTCAACAGCAAGACTGTCAAGTTAGCACAGATAATATATTCATGGGAAGAGATATTGCACTGCTGTGAGGGTTCTAGAAGGAAGGCGGGCCAAGGGAACGCACTGAGCAGCTCTGCTAGCATAAAGTACCCCCCGCGGCAGCCCCTGAGCAGGAAGGCTCCCTGGCCTCTGACCTTTCCATTCTTGCAGGAAGCCCGTCTTGTGAGGCGAACTCTCCCAAGTCTGAATAGAGGCTTCAGTACCTATATAAGGACAGGGTAGAGTCGAGAAGGATGCCATATTCAAATTTCAAAAGAGAGGAGGCTTTGCATTTGGCATGAGTAACAAAGAGCTGTCATGTTCCTTTCCTTCAGTAGAGAAAACAAGTGACCCAAAAATAGAAAATAAATGACCCTTTCTGTGATTAGCAACTCACTGTGTTTGCTTCACGTCAAGAATGCTGTCAACAAACTAATAATAAATACTCACTGATCACCTCTCCAGACCAAAGCGAGTAAGCAGGGACCACATCTGTGCGGCAGGTCTTGGCTGACTGACACGTTTGCCGCTCAGGAGCCCGGGGCTTTTGGAGGGTGTTGCCTGACGACAGCAGCTTTTCTCCCGCGTTGAGCAGTGGGGTGGGAATACTGAATTTTGAGCTGCCTGTACAGACGGCTCTCCTGGTCAGGTGACTGTCCGTCTGCTGTGTGGCTTCCAGATTGTACCACTGTGGTACTGAAACTTGGTATGACCCCCAGGGAAATCTCCCAGAGTGACAAATGTATCTGTTCTCTACAGCCATTAGCACCTGAAATTGGACCCTGAGCAGAGTGCGTTTTCAGTAAACACTTGGTAGATTTAATAACAGCCACTAGGAATGGAGGTAATTCAGGAAGTTCGAAGCATAGTAGAAGTTCTACCATTTATTCGTTTATTGAAGACTATTTCTTTTGGTTTTTTGTTTTTTCTGACATCATTGAGGTATGATTGAGAAATAATAATTGTATATATTTATTATATAGAATTCAGTGTTTTTACATTTGTATACTGTAAATGTATTATCATAATTCAGCCAATTAATGTACTAAGACTTCACGTTGATACCTGTTTGTTTGTTTTTTAACGTGGTAAGGGCAGTTAAGATTTTTGCTCAGAACACAGCATGTATTATTACTAACTATAGGCATCACTCTGTCCCTTAGGGCTGTAGTTTATGTAGACTTTTACTTACATGCTTGTTGTCTTGGGGTTTCCGCTGCTGTGATGAGACACCACGACAGAAAACAAGCTAAGGAGAAAAGGGTTTATTCTGCTTACACTTCCACATTGCTGTTTATCACCTGAGAAGTCAGGACAGAAATTCAAACAGGACAGAATGCTGGCGGCAGGACCTGAAGTGGAGGCTGTGCAGGGGAGCTGCTCGCTGGCTTATTCCCCATGGCTTGCTTGTTCAGCCTGCTTTCTTATACAACCCAGGATCATCACAATGGCCTGGGTCTTCCCCCATCAACCACTAATTAATAAAATGCCCAACAATCAAATATTATAGAGGCATTTTCTCAGTTAGGGTTTCCTCCTTTCAGATAATTCTAGTTTGTGTGTCAAATTGACACAAGACAAGCCAGACCACTTGCTTTTGGCTGTTTGTTGGTTTTCACTTTTTGTTTGTTTGTTTTGAGACAGGGTTGCCTGTAACCAAGACTGGGCTGGAACTAGCTGTGCAGCACTGGGTCACCTTGAACTTCTGATCCTTGTGTTTCCCCTTCTCAAATGTTGTGCTGTGGCTTTGACCATGCTAGGGAAACATTGTACCAATAGAGCTGCATCCCCACTCCCCCTCATTTTTCTTATAACAAAGGATTTGTAACCGTTTATCAATCTCTTCTCTCGGCCTTCAGATTGTAGTGTAGAGGGGGGAATGTGGAAGGCATTGAAAAAGCGTAAGTGATGTGTAATAGAAATACACATATAGTTAAAACATCATGCAACACACATGCACAAAGAGAGATGCTTAGTTTGGCCACAGGTTAAGTGGTCAACATGTTTTTGATGAGGTAGAAGATTCCTAAGAGCAGTCTAGTACTCATTCCAAGACTGTGGACTCCCCACAGTGTGGAATTACCTCACATGTCTCATTGAATTTTCATTACAACCTTAAGTAGCTATTGTGTTTCCATCTTACTCCTATGAAAACCCAGGCTAATACTGCCAAAAACATCGTGTGAGTTTAGCAGAGAGGCCAACCAGGCTCTACATCCAGTGAGAATGACTCAGGGCTCCATGGACGGATATACATCAGTGAGAACGAGCAGGAGCCTGTCAGTCAGAAAGCTAAGGTTCTGCAGCCCTTTTGTGCAAAACCCTAGCTGAGTTGAGAAGCATCCTCAGGATAAGAGTGTCTGTCTCCCAAACAGTGTGTGCTTTTGTTTCCTGTGTGGATGCCTCTCATTCTTGGTATCTCCTTGCTTCTTAAAGACCTTCCCCGACATCTCTTATCTGCCTGACCCACAGACAGGGCAAGGACTTTCACATCGAGTTATTCTGCAAGGAGGGAACAACTAATTTCAAATCTAATTGGTGAATGTGTGGATAATTTTGTCTGCCAATTTGACTAGCTCAATTTAACAAAAATCCATTTTTATTTATTTATTTATTTATTCATTTATTCATTTATTTTTGTTAAATCAGGGGTAGATGTTGTTTGAAGGGGTTCAGGGTATTTTGTTTTATAAGACAGGGTCTTACTATGAAGTCCTAGACAGGCTTAGGACTCACTCCGTAGATCAGGATGGCCTCAAACGTGTAGAGATCCACTTCTGCTTCTAAAGGGATTAAAGGTGTGCACCGTCACACCCAGCGGTTTGTTTTTGATAGGTTAGACACACCTTTGAATAAATCAGATTACCCTTGATAATGTGGGCAGGTCTCGTCCAGTCAGTAGAAGGCATTAAAAGACTAAGTCCATGAATAAAGTAGGAATTTATCCCCGAGACTCTCTTTAGGTTTGATAGGTGGTTTTAACTTTTCTCTGCTTCTCCAACCTGGGGTCTGCTTATCTAACTGATTTTATATTACTTCTGAGCACTAACAATGATCTCTCTCTCTCTCTCTCTTTCTCTCCCTCTCTCCGTCTTCCTCTCTTACTGTCTCCTTGGAGAACTCTCATTAATAGACCAGGGCCCGAGGTGCATGAACATTAGCAACCACTGATAAACAGGCTGTATTTGATTATATCCACTGTACTAATGAAAAGCGGTAAAAATGGAAAGTAACCAGTTGATTTAAGAAATGAGTGACAAGCCTAAGAATACCTTAAATAAATAAACATGAGATTGTTCTAAGTTGGCATGTGGAATATCAGACAGTCAGTCACAGAAAAACATTCTATTTTATCATTATATTTAGAGCAAGGCCTTCCACTGAGGGAAAACTGGCGGGATGGTTTAGTTGAAGTTCAGTGAGTGGTGGGCCCTGAAGGGAGTTTTATCTAGCACCTACTGGGTGTCAGGGGCTCTGGTGTACTTGACCTCACGTAGTTATCACAACAGCTGGTCTGGCTGAGCCTTGCATTTTAGAATCGTGTCTGTTGGTGATAGTTCGTCAAGGGAGGGGCTTTCTTCTTGACTGGGCCCTCCAGTCATCGCTTATTTGCACGAATGGACTGAGCTGGCCCCCTCTCTAGACTTGTTTGTCCTTGTTGCTCTCTGCTTCTTTATCTTTTAAATTGTGTTCTGAACACTCTCTTGAGGGACTCTCTCGAGAGCAGAATCTCTCTTGATTCTGCTCTTCGCCAAGCTGAATCCAGCTTGCGGTGTCTCTCGAGGCCCCTGGCTTTTGTTTTGCTTCAGACTGCATGCAGCTAGGGGTTTAGGCCCAGTGATCTCTCTTACATAGTCCTCTACAGTAGACTCGACGTTCCACGCAGACAAGAGCTGTCTATGCTGTCTACAGCGAGAAGATGACTAAAACATATGTAGCACATCAACTGAAGTGCATTTGAAACCAAGACTTTCTGGGGCTACAGATTCCCAGACACATCTCATTGCCTCCTGGTTCTTCCCAGTAAAAATGTCCATGTTTCTCACTTTTTGAAAAAAAGTGGGAAAACAGCTGATTGTTTCCCCCAATCTCTGCCCCAACTCAAACACCACCTATACAGAAAGTTCTTTTAAGACAATACTGTGTTATTTTGCCATTTGAGAACTTTTCTGGGCCCAAAGACTTACAATGAAATCTTGTTTTTATCTTCTTGTTTCAGGCTAAGAAGCCAAATTTTTGGAGCACATACATAAAACATAAACTCGACTAAGTGTAACAGCTGGTTAACTATGTTTCTTATGTGTGTGTACCTGCTTGTCTGTATGCAGGCTGTGTGTAGGTAGGAGCCCGAGGAGTGTGAAGAGGGTGTCACATAAGCTGCCCATGTGGGTGCTGGGATCAAACCCAGGTCCTCTGCAAGCATAGTCAATACTCGTAACATCTGATCTATCTCTCCGGCCCCTTTGTTTGGTTTTGCTTAACTATTAAGGTAGGTACCACAAAAATACAAGAATAAGCAAACATAGACAGACCTAAACTGTCCTTCAGGAACTAGGAAACTAGGTCCTAGTTGAACCTGTACTTTTAAGGCATTTCAGCTCACTACATGAAAGCTTCAGTAATGTGTGCTTACTGATTATGAGTGCCATGCGAGTCTATTATGTCATATTGGAAACAAATGTTCTGACTACCTATAAAGAGAATGTATCTCGGTGCCTCCCCCCCACCCCGCCTTGATTCCACTGAACTGTTGGCTCTCTTGCAGAAAGGACAAAACTAAAAGTCTCTGTGGAAAAACAAATCACCTTTGCTGCACCTTCTCTTTGCTGGCATTTACTGGCATGTTTCTCAGATCTTGGCATGTTTAGGCGCCAGCTGCTTCACCATGCCAAAGCATCTGCTTCAAACTTTTCAGACAGCTATGCACCGGGTTCAGGTCCTAATAGTTCAGCTCCAAAGTCGTCCAGTGTCATGGTACTCCAGTCTGGACTCTTTAAAATGTGCAGTAAAGCTCCCCCCATTTCGTGAATTCATGTGGGATTCAAAATCTGATTTTGCTTTTTAAACATATTTCAGTCTGTCTACTGTAGCATGATTGGTAACGCTAAGTATGACGTCTGTGTCTATAAAATTACACATTAATGGATAACTTCATCAGTTAGGGATGTAGTCATCTTCAGTTTCCAGAAGAGACAGAAAGGTGAGTTAATCCAAAAGTTTCCCCATCTTGAACAAATGTTAGAGGTAAATATCAACTGGCTTGGGGCCCACAACTCAGTATTGTCAGGACAGATTTTAGAAAGTGTCCCCTTTCCTTAACCATATTGCTTGTCAGATGGAAGACAGTCGCTACTCCTCTAGACAAAGAGAAGGCAGAAAGCATCTGGATTTGCCTTCCAACTATGTCTCATTGGATGGAACTGTTTCAGGTGGCTATTCTCAGCATCTTGGAAGTCAGGGCAGGATTAAAAGGTTGTATTGCCAACGTGAATTCTTTGTATAAGGAGACAAAGAAAGGATGGGCGTTTGAGGCTTGTTAGTATTACCCTCCAAAGGCTCTTTGGAAAGCAAAACTTTGTTGTCAATAGCCATTACAGTGGCCCAGGTATCTAATGTCAGTTTGCTTCTGCTATGACCGCAGATATATCTTTTGGATATATCCTATTAAGCTGTAGGATGTGTATTTATGCTACCTAAGATCCCAGAAAATATCAAAGATAGACTGTAATTTAAAAAAAAAAAGTAAGTGTATAAGTTAACTGGTTATGGCCCTTGACAGCTTCAAGTGCCCAAGAAACCTACAGCTGGAGAGATGCTCACAGCCTCAGAGTGAGATGTCCAATCAGACCATTCTCCTTGAGGAAGGTTAAGAATACTCAACAGGGACCTATGCTGCTGGAACATGACAAAGTCAACTGTAAATACGTGAATGAATAAAAGAAGCAAAAGACAAAATTGCTGTAAAGTGAAAGAACAAAACATTAATGACAAAGAAAGCTAAATTTGAAAAATAAAACCTACAGAAAAAGAAATCTGGTGATGCAAATACAGTCCTGGCTTGACAGTCAATCAATGATAGCTAAGCAACCCCTGAAACTGAGAGATACACCCGGGTAAAGCACCACCAGCTAATACAGAGCAAAGACCAAACATAAAAGAAATAATCCAGAAAGCACATTTATCTATAAGCAGGTATAGACGGGAAAGATGAATAAAAAGAAATCTGCATTTAGACATATCATGGTAAAAACAAATAATTGAAAAGTAGTGTACTTATTATGTTATATGGGGTAGGAAAATAGCTCTAGAAAGTGCTTGCCAAGCAAGACTGGATCCTCAGCATTCAGGTAAAAAGCCAAACACAGTTGCTTACACTTGTGGTTCCAGGGTAGGTGTGGATGGCAGATGTCTGGAGCTTGCTAGCCAGCCAGCCTAGCCTGACCAGAGAGCGAGCTCCCAGTGAGAGATCCTGCTCAAAAAGAAAGTGGAAATCAGTCAACGTGCAGACAGTGAGAATGCTCAGGTCTAGATGAGACGTCTGGGTCACATCTCTCCCCTCGAGGCTCAGGGATCACCTCTGAAGTGGGTATGTCCAGAAAGAGTTTATAAAAGCCAGGAGGAGATGTCAAAGCCAAGCAGCACTTGCCCAGCATTGCAGTACAGTTTCACACATGACAGCAGCCGAGATGGCCAGCACATGATCAAGCCAACCAATACCCCATCACCGAGGAGATATAAAGTCTCTGCTACTGAGGAGCCGGTAGCAAGGGATGGCTGCTGGGAAGGGAGAGTTAGTGCTCTTCAGGGCCGCAGGCTCTAAGAGGATACCTGTGCGCATGCAAGGCAGCACCAAGTGGACTTAGTGTGTAAGAGGAGAGAAAGAGAGGAGAGGGAGGGACAGACAGACAGACATACAGACAGAGACAAGCAGAGACAGAGAAATAGAGGCATACACACAGAGAGAGACAGAGACAGAGACACAGAGGAAGAAGGAAGCGGGGGAGAGGGAGAGGAGGAAAGAGAACATAAAATTGAGAAGGGAAAGTGGTAGAAAAGATAAGGAAAGAACTGGAGAGGAGGGGTATGTGTCTATGCATTAAAGGTAACTAGAAGAAAAACTCCAATTATCTAAGCCACGATAATTATACTGCTCTACATAGAGAGCCGCAGGTCAGCTAGGGTTGCATAAGACTCATCTCAAAATGAGTGGGTGAAAGAATGAATGAATGAACAAATGAAATAGGAAATATTAATTATCCTTGCTCATCTGAAGAACTTCCTCCTTTGTCTTTTTTGTTATACAACGGAAAGAATATTCATGTGATGAGAGAGGGAGTTGTTTGTATTAGTTCAGGTTTCGTGTCACCAGAAATAAGGAGCCCATTGGTGGGCGTAGCTTTTATGAATTGACTCTATTGAGCTATCAAAAGGCAGCTGTGGTTTGGATAGTCCCTGTCATTGCTGAGGTTCTCAGAACGGAACCCTGTAACTGCTGGAAGCCCATCTGCCCCCAGTCCACTTTGCGATCTCTGTACACCTACATTTTGTGGTGCTGAGGGTCAAATCCCAGAACTTTGAACATACTAAGCACATGCTATGCCACTGAGGTAAAGCCTTGGACCCTCCATATGGTCATTGATTCTATATTTCAGATTATATGCATGTCATAGGGATAAGGAGAAATAACAGGTGTAAATTTATTTGCTTATCCTACTTGGAGTTTCTTTAAGTAAATGATGCCAGAATTTTGTCTAAAGGGTGTGTGTGTGTGTTTCACTTTGAGAGAGGGTCTTACCATGTAATTCCTGGCTAACCTAGAACTCAGAATAAAGGCCAGGCGAATCTCAAACTCATGAAGATCACCTGCCTCTGCCTCCCAAGTGCTGGGATTTAAGTGTACACTGGCATGCCTGGCTCAGAAAAGTAGTGAATATGCTCTATAGGATATAGAGTGTTAATTTTTTTATTCCTTTGAGATCAATTTCTGTCCTTTCCTCTCCTATTATGAACCCCCAAAAGAAAAGTCCTGAAGCCACTTCTGGTCTACATGGTGAGTTCTAGGACAGTACGGAGATCCTGTCTCAAAAACAAACAAACAAAACTCACCACCACAACAGAAGCCTATGAAAAAGACGAAAAAAAAATGTAAAAAGAATCTGTGAGGAGAAACAGAAGTGAGTGGAAAAATCAAGTAATAAACTGAAAGGAGGGAATTATTTAAAGTTAATAAAAAATTGTGATTCGGATGTCCATAGAATTCTGGGAGAGGCAAAGAATTCTGGGAGATGCGGCCTGTGGTCAAGATGCTCTCCACTCTATCTCCTGGACAGCCTCCATAGCTATGTCAACTAAAAGTGATTGTTTCATTTAGTTTCATTCAGAGAACATAAGCCAGTTCTTGAAGATGGAAGAATTAGTCAAAACTAGAAATTCATACCCAAATGTATGTGTACCAGGAAGAAGTAGGCGGGCCACTCTGTCCCTCTGGAAAGAACAGAGACTTTGGTCGTCTTCTGGGCCCCTTTTCTCTAGCTAATTACACAGCTGATTACTACAGAACAAAGGAGGACAAACAGAAGAGAAGGGTGACCAGGGTGAGCAGGGCCTGGCAGGGAGAATGGAAGATGATTCATTGAAAACCCTTTGTCCTGCAGCTGTGTCTGCGGTGACTTCCTGGGTCTTGAAGGGTGGGGCTCTAGAGGGGAGGAACTGAGGCGTTTTCAGACCCAGGCAAGCCACAAAACAGCCATAAAAGGTCTTCATATTTCTCTCCCATTTTCTTTCACAAGGCCTGGCTTAGCCTGGCCTTAGGGAGTGAGCCTTCCTCCAGAGAGGCTAGCGAGCAGGCCAGGGGCTCTTCCGTGTTTGTAGCACACACAGGATTCATTGCCATTCTTATTAAAATCCAAACACTCTACCCTTTCCACTTCACCCGCCGAGAGCATTGGCACCAGGCAGAAATGGAGAGAACCGTGACTTGGTACCTGCCAAGGTAACTGTCAAGTCTTCAGTTTACCAACAGGGAGACCAAGAGTGGGCCAATAAATACACGGTAAGGTAAAATGGACCTGGTCATTAGTTTAAAAAAAAAAAATCAGAATCTTGCACTACTTAAGAATAATGGTCCTTGAAGTAGTAATTTTTACTACTTCAAAAAATTATCATTCCCATTTTATGATATTTTTTGAGTACGAAATAAAGGTCACTTAAAAATTCTCCAATCCTAGTTTGCTGTTATCTCGAATTAATTCTTGATAAATCCATTATTTGAATTTTTCTATTCTAATTAAAGACGGGCTTGGGGCTCTTAAATAAGAACAAGTGTTCAAGAAGGACTATTTAGAGCCTGCTAAATATTTCAGTGAGGGAGCGGGAGTCTCAAATCTACAAATGTTAAATTGTCCTGGCTTTTGAGCTCTTTCCCCTTTCAAGTTCCTAGGTTAAAAATTAAGCCCCTGCAGGGAAGGGCACCTGCATTTGTTTGCCCTATTATCCTGCTCTCCCGAAATGCTTTACAGCTGTCTAAATTAGCATAATTAAATCCACATCAATTAAAAACCTCAAGCCCCTGTCCCCTTCACATGTAGATGATGACATTTGTCTAAGGTGGGAAATAACAAAGGGGCTTTTTCACAGTTGAAGACCTGGCTGAAAAGGTCACTACTAGGATTGGTCTATTGTAACGGGTTTACCTTACCGCTAGGCAAGTGGTCAATGAGAGTTATTTGGTCAAAGTAGTGGCCGTTTGCATTTCAATGGTGCTGGCCATTAGAGACGTGCGGTTTACAACAGGCCTGGCCTTGCAGCTCTCTTTATCTCCCCCAGTAATGAGAGAAAACAAAGAAGCATTCTGACCTGGTGGTAGAAGCCTTTCCTTTTAAAGGAGGGAAGCCTGGTGACCTTAGAGGAGAGAGAAGTCTGCTCTGTGTGGTGCTGGCGAAGAAAATTCCTGGAGATGGAAACTGACGTGGGGTCCAGGGGTTAATTTCTGGAACAGAAAAATTTGCATACAAATGAAAAATGATGGGATTTCTGTTATCCCAAATTTTCAATGTCATCAGCATCAAACAGCGGCCCATGTTCCCTTCCCATTTGAAGAATATTCATTACCTTAGAGAAAGGGGCACCTGGCGGGTAGTCAGCTCAAGGCAGGTCGCGACAATCTGCGCAACTTCATCTCGGGCATCAATTGTCCAGCCATCGTTGCCATCTTCCAAAAACACCCGAACGATATTCACTTCTATAATTACAGACTGCTCTGTCTCAGCAGTGCGTGGCACAGGGTGAACTTCTTTGAGTCTCTACTTTCTTTCATCCCCACGAGTCGCTTCCATTTCCTTCACACGAAATCACGTAGCGTGGCAAGTGGTCTAGGTTAAAAACAGCAGAGACTCGACATGAATTCCCCAAGACTCCTTGTTCTTTCTTCATTCTTGTTTTGGCTTGTTGTTTACTTGGAGAGGGGTCAGTTAATCCCTTTTTCACATGCTGCCCCCCCCATATTAATAAGAAAGAAAAAGGACCTGCATAAACTTCAGAAAACATATAAAAGGAGAAGTTTGAACTTGGTGCATCTGAGGATGGAGAAATCCCTGAAGGCCGTGAGGCAGGCAACAGTATTCACACACAAGACATGAGGGTAAAATATTCAGGCCAATGATTTCCACATACATATGTACTGTCTGGTCATATGTATGTCTGGTGCAATAAACACCTTAATACCCATATAAGAAATTTATCATAGATACCTTAATTTTTTTTTGCCAGTCATTTTTATTGTGATTATGACTTGACGAAAAGATTTGAAACCAGCAGTCCAATAATCTGATGTCCAGATGCCCTGTTTAGACAAAGAGATTTATGTTGCTTCTATTATATTTTCACCAAATCTCACAGAGTCAATAGAACAATGGCATAATTAGAAAGTTTGGTACAATGCTCAGCCCTGGCCTCGGTGTGATGGAATTGTTTGAATGCCGAGTGGCTGAAACTTGTTTGCATCCCAGGGTGCTGTGAAGGCGAACTTCAAAGGAAATAGTCTATCTCTCAACTCCAGCTCCTGAGTGTCTTGGAAGTATAATACGGGGGGAGGCTTAACACTCCCTGCTGAGCAAAGGGCACTGGGACGCTGAAGCCACTGTTAAATCACGAGTGAAACCCTGTTTGCAAAAGGGCTCTTTATTAGATAAACAGCCAAAGCCTCGGAAAGCGCAGGGAAAACACGCCCTAGTCACAGACAAAAAATTGGGGGAGAAGACTCTTGAAAGTTAGACCGTATGTGTTGACAAAATTTAGGGATTTTAAAACATGTATCTACACATTTATTTTATAAATTGTACATAAGACTGGCTCCTTTTCCAGTGCAAAATCAAATATTTAGATTTGCACAAACCTATGGAAGCCAGATTTTAGACAAAAAGGGATTTTTTTTTTGTCAGACTGTCAGTCTGAATTTCATCGCAATCTGTTCAGCTGTTTTGTTGCAGGCAGGCGTAAAAAGCACCGGGGAAGTGCGTATTTGTATTTATTATTAAAACGCGAGTGTTAAACCCTGCTTTCTAATGACCTTCCATTCTTAAAGCCAATGCCAGTCACGAAGAAGCACACAGTACTTGTGTGAAATACATACACGAAGGCAGAGGAAGAGGGTCACTGGTAAACGCCCGTGGCTAACAACTACAAAATAGACTTTTCAACATTTTGTAAAATGACACCGGAGATTTTTGCCTCAATAAATTTTACTGTACCTGTAAGACTTTGTCTTGGAGAAAAACGGGAAAATGACAATTGGCTGGTGGCAAAACTGAATGTTTTATCTAATGTCGTGATTTCTTTATCGTCATCCTTTGTGCTAATATAAAATTCACATGAGTTGGCATATTCGGTGTCATTTAATATGTACACAATTCCATGTGAAGATTGCCTCCAAGAATCTTCTAACTAGAACTTGAACCTGTGGAAGATAGGCCAGTATAATGATAAACAAGTATTAAATCTTATATAGTTGTTAGTTTATAGAGCTTCCAGTCATGACTCTTTGATGCCCGGTGCTTTATGTAGGGAGTTGTTTGCAGTAGGAATGAGACTAAGATGTTACTTCTCCTAAGTAAGGCTTTCACACAAAGGGGGAAAATAGTACAGCTGCTCTCACGCTTGACTATGAGAGAATAGACATCGAGAGTCTATTTTGTAGGTTAAAATCTACAACAAAAAAATACCTACTTCTAACAGAGCGTGTTGGTCTGCCTAAGCCGCGCTAGTGAAATACCATGGACAAGGTGGCAATTTCGTCCCGCACTATGGCTGAGACATCTGTGTTCAAACCTTGGTCTGTCCTGAGTGGCAAGGATTTCCTACTTCTTATAAGGGCACAATCCTCTTGGGTCAGAACCACCGACTATGACATTTAACACTAATGGCCCCCACACAGGACTGTCCTCCAAATACATGACATTCTGGCTTAGGGTTTCAGCAAATGCTTCTGAAGAGATTCAGTGTAGTCCACACCGAGACAACCAACTACAGGAGTTACAGGAGTCCTCTCTTCCTGGTCATGTTTATATCAACTCGCCAGAAGGCCATTCATAGCAGAAATTCTGATTGCAATTTTGCATGTTAATGAATAGCAGCAGCATTGTGCAGCTCCGGGTAGCAGCTCAAATAGTAGTTTCTGATATAACTAGGAAGAGTCTCAGTGTCTGCTGAGGACACCATTGACACAGATTCAGAGGCAGAAACTGAATTCCTTACAATGGGTCTACCAAGTACAGGAAGTTGGAAGCGGTGACCTGTCTCATACAGTTGTCGTCTTTGACTTATTATTCTGTGCTTCCTAATTTTTTTTTTTTTGCTTCTACCCATCTGTCCACCTCAAAGAAGGTCTAGTCCTACTGAAAACATGTTTAAAAATTTCATCTACCCCACTGCTATTCTATTGGGTAAAATGTTTTCCATTTATGAAATTGTGTTTATATCAATGGTCAGGCTTTTGCTGACCTTTTTTATATCGGAACCTTATGTTGGAATTATTTGCCAGATTTCGAATTTTAGTGAAGATGGCGTTTAATAAGATGTGGTATGTAGAACCTAGAATTGTCAACCTACTAGTAGATTTGTACTTTCAATTAGAGCACTGATTAAGTAAATATTCCCAGCATTGACAAACAGAAACGAGTAAATAAATGAAGAGTAAGGATAATGGTACACGTGGCGTTTTAAAAGCAAGCGCTGGATATTGTTCGTAGGGGTATAGATTGCTATAAAATTTCTAGAAATAGGTATTGAAATGTAGAACATATTTACAGCTTTGCTAAGGATTTGGATATTTGGGCTTTATTCTAAAATTGTCAGTATACATTTATAAATAAAGATAGAAATTGCCACCCTATTTTCTATGGCAATAGTCACGACTCAAGAGTTGGCGAAATCAGGTGAGATGTTTACATAAGTAATCCCAATGTAATGT
This sequence comes from Myodes glareolus, assembly GCF_982192425.1. Lineage (NCBI taxonomy): Eukaryota > Metazoa > Chordata > Mammalia > Rodentia > Cricetidae > Myodes > Myodes glareolus. The sequence goes on along the minus strand of NC_142046.1, from coordinate 27,995,344 downwards.
TTAAATAAGGTAAAGATAAGGGAAACCAATGTGGCCTGTATGTAACATGTACATAGTGTAATAAAAATCAAAAGTTGTAGAGCGGTTTGCATAGAATTCTCTGATATAGCTCATGCAGCAGTGACATAATGATATAAAGTGATATGATGCTATAATGACATTTATGGTATGAAATGTGTTGGAATATTCATCTGCCCTGACAAGAGAGACTCAGTCTATAGCGTTGTACAGAAGCAAGGAGGCAGTTTGGTTAGGTGCATTGCACACTTTTGTATTTCCCAGTTTCTTCAAGTTATCTTTTTATTAGCAGGAACAGCATGATCAAATTATTGTGAATGGAATGGGGAAGTATCAGGGACTTTTTTCTTTTGTTACAGGAAAGCTAATACAAGAATTAAAAACTTCTGTGTAATGTTCATAGATTCTTCAAGCACTGTGCGATGTATACTTAAAGTTATGTTTATAGAAAGACAGCCGAATGAAAATTGAAACAACGAGTCTGCGCTTTGATTTTATTTCCTAATTTCCACGGTAATATACAGTTTTCTGGAGAACATGAAGTGATGTATTAAATGACAGGAAACACAGTGAAAAGTGAAGATTGTCAAGATCAGTGTGTGCTGATATGGTAAAGTCACCCATCTCTACTTCCATTGAATCCATTCCCCTTTATTCTGGGAACAGAAGCAGTAATGTTGGTTGTTGGTCCTTTGTTTTCGGTGACTCGGAGCGCCTTCCTCAGTCTGTCGGTGATGGCGACGGGTGCAGAGCTACACCTACGACCGTCCCAATACAGTTAAACTGGAATGGTTGGAGATTTTTTTTTCTACTTGCTTTACTTTTCAATATCTACTCATTCATCCACGCAACACACATTTCTTATGTGCTTAATACTGAGTAAAAATGTTCTATCTCCTTTCTAATAGTATTTCATAGAATCTGTCCAATAATAGTTGCATGTCAGTATGTAAGTCAATGACAAATACAAACTAGAAACAATAAGGGAGATCAGGGAAATAGGTTCACAGTGGCATAAGACTGAAGGTTTTTAAAAATAATTTTGATTTGTATGTATGGGTGTTCCCTGCATGCATGTTTGTGTGCCATGTGCATCCAGTGCCCTCAAAGGCAAGAAGAGGGCGTCAGATTCATGGGGAGTGGAGTTACAAATGACTGTGATCCACTACGTGGGTGCCGGGAGTTGAACCCAGGTGCTGTGGAAGAGCAACCTATGCTTTTGACCACTAAGCCATCTCTCCAGCCCCAGGATGGAAGTTTTAAGTATGTCTGAAAAGGCGTCTCAGAGAAGATGATGTATGGAAAAAGATGGGGCATTGAGAGAGAGGGAAGGGAACCCAGCGGAATTCTGGGGGAATATCTGTAGATACAGCAACCTAGCTTGGGATTGGGCTCTAGATGCTCATGGGAAGGGAAACCGGAGCCAAGAGAAGGAGGGAAAGGACAGACGGAGGTTGAGGCAGAAGCTCAGGCCTGGAGTCCGATTGCATTGCCCTGGGAGGTCAGTGTGACGATGTTGACTTTGCTTCTCAGTGAGATGGAGCCACAGAAATGGCTAGGAGGGTTGGTGTTGACCTATGTTTTGGCGTCAACCATATCTCCATCATGTTGAATATAGCCCAAGAAAGGGAAAAAGCAGAGGCTGGGGAACTAGTCAGAAGATTCACGTGCCATTCAGGTGACCGGTCAGCTCTTGATGCTCTGGGAACCAGTAGGGTCCTGGAAATAATCTGTTATTTAGTTTCTTTCGTTCTGCCGGTACTTCCACGTTCTTCTAAGAAATTATTTTTCTCTCTGAGTTAGACAACTGCATTTTTATTCTTGTAACATGAACATCCCACGAAATTAGGCATATTTATAAATAATTACAAAAATAATAACCTGTAACAAACTCTGTGACCTTGAATAAGTCACTTAATCTCTCTGCATTTCGTCTACTCATGTGCAAGCCGAGCAAGTAATAACAAGATGAATCACTTGAAACTGACATTTTATGGGTCAGCTCTCAGCCCTCTCACACGGCTCACCTCCAGCACCTCAAAGATTGGTTGCTTTGAGGATTAAATGAACAAATACACATAGAACACTTAGAATCGCGCCTAGCCCATTGTAAGAGCCAAATTAACTGTTGGCTGCGGCTACTCTCACATTTATTGGTGCTTTCATTTCCAACATTATCACATTTTCTCAGCCCTATCACAGCACGGTAGCACACAGGGTAGGGAGCATCACTCACATTTAAAACACATTTAAAAAGCACCTTCTCCACCTTGTTAAAGGATGTTTGCTTACACATCATGGCACCGGGTCTCAAAACAACCCATGAGGTATGTACATGCATGTCCAAGTCTGTCTTGCATGTTGAAATTGACAAACAGAAAACAAGTGAGCTGGACATGTTTGCTAGTCCTCTGCCCGATGGGAGCAAAATTGCTGTGTGTTAACTTTATGTGGATGTCTGGTTATTTAATTAATGCATGTATTGAGACATGGTTGCCCTGTGTAACCCTGGCTGGCCTCAAACCCACAGAGATCTGCCTGCCTCTGCTTCCCTAGTGCCATTACATCCAGCCTATATGGATGTTTTTGTTGTCTAAATGACTGAAAGAAAAGTTCAGAGCTTCTTAGCTCAGGTCAGAGATTTTGTTCTTTCCTTGGGAAGCCAAGTTCTTGCTGTTGTAGAGGCAGGCAGTGCACAGAGTGTGACGATGCATGGCAAACTTCCCGAGTCTGTATCTTCTCTACTCCCATCCCATATTCATATAGGATTTCTCCACTCCTGCCTCAAAAATAGTTAAAAAATTAACAAGGAGCCAAAGGAAGGACTGAACTGACGAACCTGCTCATTTTATCCTTAGAAAACAAGACAACACGTAAGAAGTAGATTGCCTGGTTTCAAACAACTGCTAAATGAGGAAGCCTGAAACCCAGGTGGCAGAAAACCACATCCAGAATGCCATCAAGTATGAGAAAAGCTTTAGACCAAAACATAGCAGTAGGTGTGCTCAGCCTTGAATGTGCCTACCAGATGAAAACCCACCCCAGATGGCATATCCAATTTAATCAACATCACCTGTGAGCCAAACTGAACAGTAAATGTTAAGACAGGATCACTAATAATGGGGACCTGGAATGGAGCCAGAATTAAAACAATGATCTGCTTAACAATCCCTCTGGGCTGGATGCATGCGGCGAACGGATAAATGCTGGATATCAAAACAGCTGTTCTATGGCAAGCTGAAATGGGGCAATCATAGACGGCAAAGGGGGAAGAGACGCTTGGAAGTTGTCTTAAATAAAATCGTGCTTTAAATAGTATGTGACCTGGCTGTGGCCTCTTTAGAATCAGCCACCACCTACGAAGTACCCCACCATGCCTCGCTAGAGAATAAGGTTGGTGAATAACCTCTGCAATTACGAATGCCCAGGAAAACCAGTACTACCGGTGTCCATATACATGGATGGCACTAGTCTACGTGAAGACCTTGGGTACTTAGACTCTAAAAGCCAATGCTCTAAGGTAAAATGTCAACACGCCTTGCTTATCTTCCAGAACTTTACTGTCTTCTCTGAACTTCTTGTAGTTATCGAATAGAATAGCTATTACTATTCAAACAATTACTATACTGTCAATTGTTTGATTCTATTTAGATTATAGTTACTTGCATCTTACCATGCTCACAGGTCCTTAGAACAGAAAGTGAAGTTGGGGTTAAAGCTAGCATGGTGCAGAAAAAGGCCAGGCAGAGTGCCACTTGTGGGCCACCTTAGGTTGTACCACTGTTGCTCTCCTTGGGTGGCAGTGACTCCACACTTTGAAGTATAGAAGGACTGTGTACCAATGTTTTTGGAAAGTCTTATTGATTTATTCTTGGTTCATTTTCGCTTTTGCCTGTCATTTGAAGAAAGCTCACATCACTATATAATTCTTCATGTACACAGCCATATTAAAATAAACATCTTACAGAACTAAGAGAAGAAACTGCTAACTAAGTAGACAGCCAACCAACTAAGATGCCAGTTATTCAAAAATGAAAGACAAAATTTTAATCAGGAGTGGCTTTAAAATACATATACCAGCCAGTTGTAATGTTGCATGCCTTTAGTCCCAGCCTTGGGAGAAAGAGGCCAATAGATCTCTGGGGGCTAGCCTTGTCTACATAGTAAGTTTCGGGGCAGCCAGAGCTATATGAGTCCCTTTCTCAAATAAACAAAAACAAAAAATAAAAGAACACATGTGTTATCACTGTTATGATAACTTTTTGGGGATATATTAAAAATGTGTGTACTTACCCTAATGAGCATATAGAAGTGTAGAAATACACATTTTTGTCAGGACTATTACCAATTATGACTAAGTATTTTAAGAGCAGGGTCAATTACATTCACTGAGCAGCTGTCATGTCACTATAGGGTCATTGGATTCCATGTGTATGAGCCTGGAATCAACTCCTATAAACGCCTCAGTGCAGGGATTCCTGTCTCAGCAGCTCACTTCACTGTTCACAGCTCTGGAGAGAGGCTATAGCCTCCCAAGGGAAGGCACTGATTTTTGATGGAATGAATTTTCTTATTTCAAGGATTATCTTGTGAACCCAGATTACTCTAGGTTACATCCATGTTTACTTAGCTCACAATGATCAACTGACAGGATCAGCCTATGTGTTTATCAACAAATGAACAGATAAAGAAAATATGCAAGTGTACACAATGGAAGTGTATGTGTGTGTGTGTGTGCGTGTGTGTATGTGTGTATGTACATGTGTATGTGGTGTAATGTGTGCATGGTGCCATGCTTGTGGAGGCCAGGGGTTAATAGTTCATGTCTTCTATGATCTTTGCATTATAGGCTTTTGTTGTTGTTGTTGTTGTTGTTGTTTTGGGGTTTTTTCTTCATTTTTTAAGATACGGTCAATTTCCCAACTTAGAACTGGATGATCCTCTTATCCCGCCTTCCCAGTGCTGGGATTCTAGACAAACAATGTCATGCTGGCTTTTCCACATGGATGTTGGGATCTGAATTCAAGTTCCCATGCTTGCTCAGTGAGAATTCTAAGCCATATTCATAGGGATTTTTATTTGGCTATGAAGGAAAATGAATATGTTATCATATATTAGGGGAAGTAGGTCACACTAAGAAGAACAAATATCTCACATTTTCTCTTATTTGTGTGTTTAGATTTTCTATAGATACATGAATCCATATACATGATATAAAAGTAGGGGTGAGATTGGGGATTGAATGGGAATAATGGGGGCATGATGAAAAGGAGTGTGGTGTGAATATGGGGGAATGATGAGAAGGAGGACTATGGTGTGAATATGGGGGTGACAAGAAGAAGGAGTGTGGTGTGAATATGGGGGGATGATGAGAAGGAGTATGGTGTGAATATGGGGGGATGAAGAAGAGGAGGAGTATGGTGTGAATATGGGGGGATGACGAGAAGGAGTGGTGTGAATATGGTCAAAGCACGTGTCAACTTGTATTTTCAGTTTGTATTCAGTGATTTTCTGAAACCTTACATTGTGCACAATGAATACATGCCTTAAATTGAACACACAGGGAAAAGAATAATTCTTAAAAAGAATTGTTTTAAAAATGTAATTCAATTATGTTTTTTCCCACATGTTCTTACAATCACTCACTACAGAGTTAAATAAATTGTGCCTTATGACCCAAAAGTTTTTAAACCTGTCCTCAAACTATCATCTTTTTTTATTCTTAGATAAAAAAAGGTCAGATTTAACTTTCACTCAATCTCAATATCTCTAGAATTCTGTTTAAGAAAAGGATATTTTTATAGTAGGAAACCGTCAGGGGAGCCAAGGAAATTTTCATCCCTTCTCCCTCTTCTTTCATTGAGTTGGTAAATTGCTCATGTACCCTTATAACAAAACTTTTCAGCCTTTGAGGTGGGTAAGCGTCTATTTGGTATCTACTCAACTCTAATATTATAGCAGGTGGACAGAGGTCTACACAGATAACCATCCATGGAGCTGTCAGATTTAAGGAAGGCAGAGAAGAAAGTAAATAAGACTGTTATTTAAGACCCAAGGGACAGCAGAGGGAGAATCAGTCACTAGGAAGAATGGTGGCCTTAGTTTTCTTTTCTGTCTTCAATGGCCTTCTCCAAGATAATGGTGTTTCAATGAAAAGAAAACACACACACTCACACACACCATCAGAACCCCACACTCCTAACCTGTGAGACATCTGTCTGTTAATGTTCCTTGTAGGTATGCCATTTACCTGTAGACTCTCCTCTGTTTGTAGCTGAAGTAGTTACTTTTCTGTTGCCTTGGTAAAACACCATGATCAAGACAACTTACAGAAGAGTTTATTTCATGTAGGGCCCTGTCTTCCCTGTTCCTCGAGGTCAAAACACAGGATGCAAGAAATGTTTATGCTAACCAGCTTAGCTTCCCCTGCTTGATTCTGTCAGCCGGAGGGAATTAGTTCAGAGCCTCGTTTCTGTCATTGCTATGATAATTTTACCTGCTAAGGAGGGTCCTCACAGGTGCCCTAAATCTCCTCCCATCTGTCTGTCAGGGTTCCCAGCTCGACACCCCCTGCATGGAGGCTCCGGCCACTGGCGCCAGGCGGCCAACACTATGATCTCACTCCCAGGTGGGAAGGGGCTCTTGTCCTTTTGCCCCCAAGTATATAAACCCGACATGTGCTGAATAAAGTTGACATTTACCCTTTGGGCAAATGATCCTGGTCTCTGTGTGTGTCTGTTTTCAACTCCTAGGATATTGATCCATTCTCGCTGTTCGATATGGGAGGTGCAACCCGTATCGGAGAGTAGGGTTTCGCCGATTTGAGCGGGACAACTGGAGGCCACCACTGGGATCGGAGGAAAAAGCGTTCTACTCGTCTGTGAACTCACCTGTGAGGACTTCAGGGAGGTAAGGCCCCGTAGGAGTCACCCCCACGAGAAGGCTGGCCAGCATCATAGTGTGCAAGTGTGCAAGGGGGGTGAATTAGCTTGGTTTTTAGAAGAATGGGTGCCGAAATGTCTGTTCTGGTGTTAGAAGGTTAGGCACCAGGATCAGAACGGACACAGCACAGGAGACCATAAGGACTATTTCAGAGCTCAATCCTTGGTTCTCTCTAACAGGAGGTTTTAATATCACGGACTGGGAACAAGACAAGGCCCTACAGGTTTACCCTTGCCCCCCCCCCCAAAAAAAACAGTCTATCATGACAGGAGGACATGGCTTCAATCAGAGGCATGGCCGCTGGAGTGGAATGCTGAGCCTTCAAGTCTTGAACTGCAAGTACCAAGCAGAGAGAGTAAACCGGAAGTGGTGTGAGTATTTAAACTCTCAAAGCCCACCTCCAGTGGCGTACTTCAACAAGATCACACCTCCTAAACTGCCCTAAACAGTGCTGCCAGTTGAGGACCAAGTGTTGAAATAGATGCGCTTATAGGGGACATTCTCATTCAAACCGCCACAGTAGCTTTCTGGTGGCTGGTGCAGGGTTACACTGATGAATTGAATCTTGTTCTGTAGGCCACGTCATCTGTTTTTCAGATGATTAATAAAATCTGAGCGGTCGACCACTCAAGAAGCACCAGACAGCACCCTAGGCATATCTTTTTGGCTATTTCTGATACAGCTCTATCTATGTCTATAGCCACAGACAGACATGCCACAACTTAAGCAATCTTGGGAGGACACGTGAGAAGGATCACAACTGTTTCTCCTCCTCTGCTAAATTAGCGGTCTAAATTGAGTCTGGTCTCCCAAGTTGCCAGGTGGGCAACATTATTCTGGGGTCTTTCACACATCCTGTGACATTGCTGCCCATTAAGTACAACTGTAGAGACGCTTTGTGAGACCTGGCTGTGTGACGTTACAGAGCACAGATGTAAAACTAAGGGCTCACTAATCCGAATAAGCGTAAACAGAATGTTCAGCTATGTCCACGGCCATGCCAGGAGAAGGAGACTCTGCGTTTGTCATTGAATAGCACCAAGGGCAGGCTCTTTCATCGATACGGCAACTGAGGGAGTTTTGTTAGCTGTACTCTGTGAACAAAACACTTAAGAGAATGTATGTACACAATAGTTAAAAAGAAGGGTTACTGACACAGATGCCAATTTGGTGGGGCATATGGAACATTTACACTTGCCTTTTTCTTTCTTGCTTGCTACAGCTGGTGCTGATTTAGTATGTGAAATTTTACTAGCAGGAGTGCTAATCAAGACAGAGATTCTGTAAGGGTTTAGTCATTTATGTAGGGGAAGCTACGGGGGCCATTAAAAAGTAGAAGATCGTCTTATGGAAGAGCATTATCATTATCAACCCCATTTTTAAACTAAACAGACACAACGGTACTGTAAGTGTCAGTTTAGCAGCCGCAAGAGTCAGGATGCTTCCCGATAATGCTCAGAGAGAATGGCACCCGCAGCTTAAAGTTTTGGTAAAAGCATGTTCTTCAAGTTCGGTAGCGTCGGAGGGATGCAGAAGGCGAGCAATTGAGCAGTTAGTGATTTAACTTTTCAGTCTGGTTGTTTAGCAAAGATGCTTCGTGAAAATTAATTTTTTTTTTAAGAAACAGAATTTGACTGTAACAGTACAGACAGAGGATGTATTTTCCTGAAGCACCTGGGGAAGTTGGCAAAAGATAACGAACGTACAAGATTTGGTTTTACCTTGGACTACCTGAGGACTAAGTTTTACAATCTGAGGACTTTCACACAAAAATTCCACAGGCCATACAAGAGATCAGAGGAAAATTAAGCAAAAAAAAAAAAATCTTTCCTAAGTAGCAACAGAATTGTAGCGAGTACATTAAATATGTTGTGCAGGTGGCCTGGTGGAGCTGGAGACCTGAGCAGCAGCTACCAGACATCTGCTGCCTGAGGAAACTCGCAACGTGGCAAGTGGTGTTTGACGCTCCCCGTGGAAGAGTGCCAGCTGCCCACGGCTCCTCTCCTACAGATGAACAGAAAGTCTTGTGGGTGTATCCATGGACGTGCGCTTTGCCCCATCCTCCACTCCCTAAGAGTTCAGAGGACCAGAAGAGGATACAGGGAAAGCACAGTTAGGTATTGTTGGTCTCTCTCAGATCATCCAAAGTGCACTGTCAGAGGGGAAGTGAACATATGCTTGCTAGCAAACCATTTTTATTCTATTTTCATGATTCGTTTCTATTCCTTGCTGCAAGTAATTTTTTTTCAGTATTTTCAAGTCTTAGCCTCAGAAAAATATTTGAAGAGAAGTAAGTTTTCCTAAAGTGTAAGCAGCAAATTATTTAATTATACAATAATTGATAGTTATAAATATTTAAGATGGCTGATTTGTCTTATAATATTTTGCTATAAATATGGCACCTTTATAAGATGAGAATACATTATGATTATTAAGTAACAACTGAGACTGGCCAATAAAATTCACTTCCCGAGTGAGTTTTAGGCTAACCACTAAGCTAAAACAAAGGGGGAAAAGATAACATAGCCAATGTCCAACCGTAGTCCTTCCCCAGGAAACTTCAAAATTAGGGAATCTCTTATATTATTTTCTAAGACTTTAATGTTATTTTACAAAAATACAAAAAAAAAAATAAGAAACTCCAGTAAAGCAAAATAAAAAACATCAACATCAGCTTAGTTATTTAACTCGAACTGGAAAAGTGGAAGACATGTTCTCAAGTACAGAAGGAAAGCGGTGTGCATGGGTTTATACTGCAGTAAAATCTAAGACCCTGGGTACCGAGATTTCCCTTCTACCAAAGCATCCTTTCGTCTACATTAGTGCCTGAAAAATGGAGTTTCAATAACGAGGGCAAGCAGCAAGTGGGAGAGTGGGGTGCTTAAACACACTTGAAAGAGAAATTAATAATTGATTACTTTTAAAGACAAAGATTAGATAGAAAGTGTATTTTTAGCCATCACTATGTTGTGCACATACCCAAACATAAACACGCACACACCCAACGTTCAAAGTGTAGGGGTTTCTAAGCAACAACGGATAGCCTTTTTAACAGTTCTGCTAGGCAGTTGAAAGAGATAATGCACTTCTGAAATCGCATCTGATGAATGTGGTTTGAAAAAATTTCTCAATGGGGCCATCATTTAAGTAGAAAATACTGGTGATTGGTTCTAGGGGGTGGGTGCACCCGTTATTTCCCCCCTAAATCATTCAATTATCTGGTAACCACTGATTCTACTATCCACTTCTGAGGAGTAAGGAAAAGTAGAACACAATATTTGAGAAACAGACAGGTATTCATTCCCTTTATGATGCAGGAGGTTAGTCAGCTGGAGAATAATTTATGAGGGTTCACAAACTGTGAGCAGTGACGGCGAACATATGGCAGAGCTGAACTGTGTGCAGGTCAGCTTTTGCAGTGTCTGTCAGTCATTGTTAGCATCTAAGCGCACGTGTTAAGGGGGAATTCAACGAGAAGAAATTATTTGGCAAATTCTTGGAAATGCGGCTTAAAAATCAAAACAACCTTGTTTTGCCATATAACCCTCGTTGATGACCCTTTCCCATCTTACCTGCAGAGAACATACCCCTTGCAATGTATTGTTGCCCTTTCTTTGTTCGGCTAGGAAAAACTGAATAATCACACAACTGTGTGCGCGTGAAGAGGCAGGTTTGTGGATGCTGCCATTTGCACAATGACTATTCTCCAGCTGTTCAGACTGTTGAGTTTGTCTCCATTTTGAGTGAACTTCTTTGGGAAGGGCCACGCTTCTGTTTCTCTCTTCCTATTAGAGAATCTTTGCTTTGTGAACGCACTCATTTCTGGCAGGGGGCACAAACGACAGCTCTCAATGTCCACGATTAGAGGAGCGAACTGAGTATACAAAGCCGAAGAATGAAGTGGATTTCCTGGGTTACACCGGCGGCAGACTGGAAAGGACACGAGAGAAGGAGGAAGAGGAGAGATTTGCAGAATAAGAGCATCAGAAAGAGATGAAGCAGAAACAGCCCGGGGGACAGGCATTGACGTCAACAAGTGTCCCCGAGTGTGGGTGAAATCCTGCACGGCCTGGATGCGGCAGGAGCTGCCTCAGTTTGGAAACACTTTATTCAGAACACATCCAGTGCTGGTTCTGAAGAAATTGTGCAGTCCAGCTTCAAGAGTGAAGAAATGCCATTCCTTTCTCTGGGGCCAGAAGGAGTCTGATCATATTATAAAACTTTATGATCAAAGTTTCAACAATGCCATAGTAGGGGATTCGATTTTTCAGGGCTAGAAGCTTCTATATAGATGGAAGCCAACAACAGGAGATTCTATAAGATGACTGACTGCCCTGATATCAGTGGAGATGATGGGTTCATAGGAAAGTGGGGGTCAGGTAGTAGGACCTGTCACAAGGAGACACAGTTACCATGACAAGTGATAAGTCATAATGGCGGGAAAAGAATCAATGCAAGGCAGCAGGTGTTCAGTGGCTGTCTTATCTGAAGGAGGCTACCGTGGTATAGTGATAAATGGGTGAACAATGGCTATAGCCTAAATCAAATGTGGCAACCGATGGTGAGGGCTTGGCCAACCCCTCAAGTGAGCCATCTCGGCCTGCAAAAGTGCAAAGGAAGGGAAGCAGGAGAGGTACATGGTGAAGAGGAGAGGGATAATAGCCAATACCCCCTCCTTCGGGATTGTCACCTGCTGTGTGTGTTTCTATGTGCCCTATTCATCTTCCTGACATATTTTTGGAAATTCTGACCAATCAGAACCTGAAGACTCCACTCCACCTAGGTTGAAATGTCAAACCATCCGTAAAAGCATTGTTGTCCTTGGGAAGATGAGTTCCCGAAGCCTCATCTGTGTGATCTAAGGTTTCAAGGAAACTCTGACAAGCTCTTTAGCCCTGTGTGTGTGTCAGTCATGTGGAATTGTGTATTCCGGATATGATAATAGTTTCGACCTTGATAACAGCTCCGTGATGATCAAGGTTGCTGGAGTAGGTCACGAAGCATGCCAGCTGGCTCTGCTATGGAGCTCTGCCATCCGGCCTCAGCTGAGCTTGCGTTGCTGTTTGGCACACTTTTTATTCCCCGTTTTCTTCCCTATTGTATCTCTCACAGCTACAGTTCCAAAAGTTTCAAACCCTTTGCATCTCTTCAAGTTCAGAAGCCTGTTCCTGTCTGTTTCATGCCAGCGGGCTCCAATCACATCCACTTCCCCGGGAAATGAAGTTCTCAGCAAACGCTGATTTCCTAACCCTCCTGGGCTTGGGTTCTTCCTGTCTTCTTGCTCCCATCCTCCCCGAAGCCCCTCAAATAAAGGGTCCCACACTGTTCTCTTTGGTCCTCACTGTCTTTCTAATAACAAACCAGCCGCAGAGAGCAGCGGGGTCAGGTATCCCACTGTTCCAGCCATTCTGTTGGTGCCCCCCTCACAGCTTCCCTTCTAAACCTGACCATGACATTGCCCAGGGGAGAAACTCCTTTCTCCTCTCTAGTGGGAGTGCCTTCTGTGTGCAGCGACGTGACCTTCCTCAAACAGGTGTCACCTTCCTGTCCCATCTAGACATTCCAATTGTTTTTTGGCTTTTTATTATGAACAAAATAGTGAATATTTTATTGTGAATATTTGAAATGAAGTATTCTAAAATATTTATAACGGAGGATAGCATTTGCAAGCTGTAAAATGACCACTGTTAGAGTTGGCCTAAGAAATCCTTTTACTTTTGAAAGCCTGGAAAGACTTCCTGCTCAGACAACACCTCCCTATTCTCTCTCTGTACCCCAATGTAACCACTATCTTGTTTTGTTTGTGGATTCAGTTTCCTTAAGGTCGGCTATATGGATAGTAAACATATATCTATATAAATATATATGTACTTGCAAATGTATGTAGACATTGCATAGCACATGTTTAAGTAAAGTAGGTACTGTCCCATTGTTTCATTTTGTTCATGTTTGAACACTGTGTGAGGGAGAGACCAGCAACTTGTCATTATTGTTCCCCTTCTAGTTCCTGGTGGAATTTGTGATGGTCGCAGCTGTAATTCCTGGACTTTCATCCCTGCATAGGCTTCTGTTTTGAGGATGCCTTCCACTTTATGTTTTTATTTTCCTAGTATTTGGACTGGTTTAGTATTATGAGGAGAGTTGCTCTAAATGCAATGTAAGTTTCCTGATGCTTAAGTCTTGAAGAATGCCTCACAGATTTATCCCTAGAAGGGATGCTTGGTTATGTACAAATTGCCTTCCAGAACAATCCTACTTGTGTTCCAAAGTAGTTCCTCAATACCTGCTACTCAATCAGGCAGGGAACTTTCTTGGGCATGCATGTTACCAACACTGACACTCCTTAGACTTGAACCTTTAAAGTCTGCTTGGATGTGACTCATGTACCCAGGTCGATATAATACACGTTTTCTTGACTTTTTAAAAAAAATTTTTTTAGACAATCTCTCTATGCTTGCCTCAGTTCCTAGAATGTGAATTTATGTCATACTGCTGCCTCCCCCTTCTCCTCCTGCTTCTTCTTCCCATTTTTCCTCCTCCTTTTATTATTCTTCTCCAAGACAGGGTCTCACCATGTAGCCAAGGATGACCTGGAACTTATTATGTAGCTCAGTCAGGCTGACCTTGAACTAGCAGACATCTTCCTGCCTCTACCTCCTAGTGCTGGAATTAAAGGTGTGTCACTCCCTGCCTTTTAAAGCATATTTATTTTAAAAATGATTTATTAAATTATGTGTACATATGCATGTCTGTAAGTAGGTCTGTGCATGTCTGTGTATAGGTCACTATGTGTCTCTGCATGTCTCTGTGTAGGTCTCTGCATGTCTGTGTGTAAGTCTGTGCATGTCTGTGATAGATCTCTGTATGTTTGTGTGTAGGTATGTGCATGTCTGTGTGTAGATCTGTGCCTGTCTCTGTGTAGGTATGTACATGTTGTCTGTGTGTAGATCTGTGTGTGTCTGTGTGTAGGTCTCTGCCTGTCTCTGTGTAGGTATGTACATGTTGTCTGTGTGTGGATCTGTGTGTGTCTGTGTATAGGTCTGTGCATGAGTGAGCACAGATGCACCAGATCTAGAAGAAGACATAAGTCCCTTGGAGACAGACTTACAAGCAGTTTGGGCCATCTCACATGGTGCTGGGAACTCAACACTAGTCCTCTGAAAGGAGTCTTAGTCAATGTCCTGTTGTTAACACTCTGACCACGGCAGCTCTTATAAAGGAAAGCAGGTAGTTGGTTCTTGCATACAGTTTCAGAGTTTAGTCCATTGTCATCATGGTGAGAAACATGGTGGCATGCAGGCAGACATGGTGCTGGAGAGGTAATTGAGAGTTCTACTCCTGGTTTGGCAGACAGCAGCAAGAAAGTGAGACCCTGGACCTTGCTTGAGCATCTGAGACCCCAAAGTCCACCCCAAGTGACACATTTCCCACTCCAACAAGGCCATATCTCCTAATCCCTGTCAAGTAGTGCCACTCCCTAATAACCAAGCATTCAAAACATGAGCCTTTGGGAGACATTCTTATTCAAACCCCGTCAAGCAGTATGTACTCCTAGCTGGGCCATCTCTCCAGCCCTCTGCATCATTTTGGAAATGAAGAATCTTTTCACATTTGTCAGTATTTTTTTATGTTGTCTTTCCTGTAAGTTTTCTGATATTTTAATTTTAATTTATAGGCTTTAAAATTTTATTTGGAGTAGTGATCCTGAATCAGGCCTTTTCTTTTCTGCTTATGCTTTTTAATTTATTGGTTGGGTGTTTTTATTATTTTCCTTTCTTTCCTTTTTCTCTTTATTTCTCTCGCTTTCTCTCTTTCTTCCTTTCCTTCTTTTTTTTCTTTTTCTGAGAAAGAGTTGGAACAGGCTTGGAACTTACTATGAATTATTAAGCTATGTTCTTCACACTATGCAATCAGCCTGCTTTGACTTTCCAGAGTGCTGGAATCATAAATGTGAGTCACCACCCACAGCTCTTCTCTCTGTTTTAAGAGAATATTTATTACCCACATGACAAATATATATATATATATATATATATATATATATATATATATATATATATTCTATAATCCTCTTTAAAGCCTTGAAGTCTTGCACTTCCTCATTTAGTTCTTTGTGCATGTGTGTATAGTATACAGATGGGTACGTGTGTGTGTGTGTGTGTACATGTTTGTGTGAACATGTGAGCTCATGTGTAAAAATATATGGAGATTTAAACTGATGTTACATCCTTTCTCTATGATTCTTCACATTACTGTGTGTGTGTGCGTGTTGTGTATGTATGTGTCTTGGTTACTGTTCTATTGCTGTGAAGAGATACAACCAACACAACTCTTTGGAGGTTCCATCATAGTTTTAAAGAGTTAGTCCATGGTCATTGTGGCCTAGTGTGAACTTTTGAAACCTCAAAACCCATTTTCAGTGACACATCTCTACAGAAAAGCCATATGTACTCCAATGAGGCCAGTCACACCTCCTAATCTTACCCAAACAGTTCTTTTCCCTGGTGACTAAGTGTAACACGAGGGGCCAGCTTGTTAGGGTTTCTGTCCCACCAGGTACCCCACAACCGGCATACCCCAAGGAAAATCACACACAGGACTCCATAAGATTATAAAACTGATTGGCCCATTAGGTCAGGCTACTTATTAGCTCTTATAACTTATGTTACCCCATTATCCTTATCTACGTTAGCACATGGCTCAGTACCATTCTCAGCTGGGCAGCTTACATCTTTCCTCTCCGGTGGTCTGGGCAGAACTGGAGAGGGAGCTTCCTGCTTGCTAGAATACTCCCAGTCTCTTTGCTCCACCCCTACTTCCTGTCTGGCTTTCCCACCTATACTGCCTGCCTGGCCAATCAGTGTTTTATTAAAATATGACTGACAGAATACAGACAATTCTCCCACACCAATTAAGCATTCAAATATATTAGCCTATGGGGGCCATTCTCATTTGAGCTACCAAGGATGTATGTGCAACTGTGAGTGGTGTGTGTATAGACATATGTGTATGTACAGGTGTGTGAGTATATATGTATGTGCTCACAGAGGTCAGAGGAAGATGCCAAACGTCTTATTCTATCACCCTTTGCCTTTTTCCTTTGAGACAGAGTCTCTCACTGAACCTGGAGCAAGTATAATGATTAATGTATTAGTCATGGTTCTCTAGAGGAACTGAACTGAGAGAATGAATCCCATTCTATATATACAAGTGGGATTTATTAGAATGGATTACAGACTGTGGTCCAGTCCACACAACAGTGTCTGTATGCCAACGGGAGGTCCAAGAATCCAGTAGTTGTTCAGTCCACAAGGCTGGATATCTCAGCTGGTCTTTAGTATATACCAGAGTCCCAGTTAAGTAGGCTCTAATGCCAGTGAAGGAATGGATTTGCTAGTTAGATGAAAGCAAGCAAACAAAGAACAAAACCTCCCTTCTTCCACAGCCTTTACATAGGCTTTCAACAGAAGGTATAGTCCAGATTAGAGGTGAGCCGTCCCACTTCAAAGGACCTGGATTAAAGGTTTATCTTCTCATCTCAAAGATCTGGATTAGAACAGGTCTTCCCACTTCAAATGATTTAATTAAGAAAAACACCTCTCACAGGTGTTCCCAGTCTTTTGGGTTTTAGTTAATTCCAGATGTAGTCAAGTTGGCAACCAAGACTAGCCATTGGGGCCAGCAAGCCCCAGAAATTCTCCTGTCACCTATAGCACTGTAGTTACATGGCACGTGCAGTCATGGAGCCTTTTATGTGGGGCCTGGTTGTGTGAAGACATGAATAAATGTCTACTCACCTCAGACAGACGACAGGCCAAAGTGATGCTATCACCAAAATCCACATTGGTGAACTAACTCATTTGACTGGTCTTACTTATAGGAGCAGAAAAGACTCAAAGGCAGCTACATCACCAAAGCCCACGCTCACACAGACGACATCTCATGAGAGCTGAAAATCTGCCTTGAACAACTTGTAGGCAGCTCCACAGGTTGGAGACTCTTTACTAGGCAGCTCAGTTGATTTCTCTGCTTCTTCCAGGTAAGAGGTAATTGACTAATTTACCTCTAACAGGCGGTGTGCTTTGTCTGAGAGTGTTTCTCAGCAGGCCTTACTGCTTGTGCAAGTGTTGGGAGGGGCACTAGTGGATCTATTTGGTTTCAGGGACTTCCTGAAGCTATTAAGTTATTTGCTTCCTGAATTTAAGGAGCTTCCTTGCAGGGCTGGAATGTTTTTACCTCTTTTTCAAACACCTTGAGTCTTAATGAGTTTCCTTTCAAGGTAGAATAGTTTTAGAGGAAATTGATAAGCAATGCTTCTGGGATTTGAACTCAAGTCCTCACATTTTCACAGCAAGAGCGTTTATCTATCACACACTCACCTCAGCCCCTCCATGTCCATGTAGCATGAATTCTTTCTTTTTTTTTTAAGGAAAACAAACTATCTCTTTTTTATACATACCAATCCAAGTTCCCACTCCCTTCTTGTCTCCCATACCCTCCCACCCTACCCTGTCCATTCCTCAGAGGGTAAGCCACATTGCTTGGAAAGGTCCAAGGTTCTCCTTCCTATATCTAGGCTGAGCAAAATATCCATCCAAAGAGAACAGGTTCCCCAAAAGCCAGTGCATGCAGTAGGGATAAATCCTGGTGCCACTGCCATTGGCCCCTCAATCTGTCTCAGCCATGCAACTGTCAACCACATTCAGAGGGACTAGTTTGGTCCTATGCTTGTTTCTTCCCAGTCCAGCTGGAGTTGGTGAGCTCCCATTAGCTCAGAAAAACTGTTTCAGGACATGTCCCCATCATGGTCTTGACCTCTTTGCTCATATTTTCACTCCTCCCACTCTTCAACTGGACTTTGGGAGCTTAGTCCAGTGCTCCAGTGTGGGTCTCTGCCACTGTTTCCATCAGTTGCTGGATGAATGTTCTATGGTGATATTTAAGATATTCATCAGTCTGACTATAGGGCAAGGCCAGTTTGGGCCCCCTCTCCTCTATTGCTTAGAGTCTTACCTGGGACATCCTTGTGGATTTCTGAGAATTTCTCTAGGGTTTTTTTTTTCTAACCCCATAATGGCTCCCTCAATCAAGCTATCTCTTTCCTTTCTCTCCATGTAGCATAAATTCTAATTGGTCTTAATAGTAAAAATTGGAGTCAGATATTGGGGGGTGAAAGCTGACAGATCAGAGAAGCAGAGCAGCCAGTCACTAGCTCGTACCTCAGTGAAATTTTCGGACTGAAGGGTATCCTGTCTGTACAAGTCCTAAGACTGAATCCCTTGAGTTCCTGTCACCTCCTGTCTTATATCCCTCTCTCTGCTGGTGTGGGAAGTCCTTCTGTATATGTGTTGCTTTTATTGGTTAATAAAGAAGCTGCTTTCAGCCAATGACTTAACAGAACATAGCCAGACTGGAAAAAAAACATATATATATATATATATATATATATATATATAGAGAGAGAGAGAGAGAGAGAGAGAGAGAGAGAGAGAGAGAGAGCAGAATCAGAGAGATGCCATGTACTGGCCAGCGGAGAAAGATGCGAGTCGCCAGTTGGAACCTTGCCGGGAAGTCACAAGCCTCATGATAAAATATAAAACAATGGAAATGAGTTATTTTAAGAACTAGCCAATAAGAAGCAATTCCATTTGCATACAATAAGTTGCTTTTCTCTATCTGGTTGGGAGTGGTGGAGATCGAGCCTGTTCAGAACACACCAAATTCTCAGAACAAATGAGGTTTATTAGTAAATAAATAAATAAATACACAAACAGGGATAGGGGGATCTACCTCTGGAATGGACAAAGGCAGACAGTGGGCAGCCGGTGTTTCTGCAGGAATGGGCTTTTAAGGAGAAAATGGGGAGTCTGTGCTAATATGAGTTGGTAAGTCCTGATTGGACAGGCTAGCCACTGTAGCCAAATAATGAATTTTGATTGCTAGAACTTGGTATTTAGTCCAGGACTGAGCTGGTGGTCAAATGAGGGAATAGGCCTTGGAGACTAGCTTTAGGTCCATAACCTAGTGGTTTAGCAAAGAGGAAAGGGGAAAACTTGTCTGCAATGTTTGGGCCAGCTAGAAAGCCCTCCATTCCTACCTATTTGTTTTATTATTGGGTCACAGGGTGTTGGATAAGTGGGCATCATCCTCTCTGACTGCTTCCTTCTGATATTGGGGTGTCATTGTTAGGTATCCAGCAAACCCGGAATGTTGGTCAGGGTCAGGAAGATCAAGCTGTGTCAGTCCCTGTCCAGACTCTGAGGTACCATCTGGGGCTATGAAAGTGCAGACAGCATTGGAGCAGTTTGTGAGGCTGGACCATCTGAGGCTAGCTGCTTTGGACCTATCCAGGATGTGGAGTCCAAGGGAACATCTGAGGCTGTTGAGTTACAGGAGCAGTCTGTCGTTGATTTAAAGTCTGCTGGGACAGAAGGTAAAGTTAGAGAGTTTAGGGGAATCTTGAGCATACATTTGAAACTTTAGGCCCATGGTCCTGGTAGTTGGAGGAGAGGAGTCCTAAACCCAGGAAAATAGGAGAGAGATCCCACCCTTAGGAATAGGCAGGTGGGGAAACATAGGCTGTTAGCTGGCAGGCATATTTTCTGGAGTCTGTTTGACCTGTGAGAGGTGGATACAAGTTAATTCCCTGAAGCTTACAAGACTGTTTAAGTTTACAAATGAGATAAAAAGTCTTAGATATATTATTATTACCATTTTTGCTCATCTTAGGAAGTTCATATTGTAGAAGGGGCAGTAGATTTATGGCTGGGTCATAGTAAAAGTTTGGGAACCCAAACAGTAGCATAGAGAGGGGGAAGAAAACTGAAACAACTTTCCCTGTACTTTAAACTTTCTTAAACTCTCACAGTTTACTCAAGCTTCCATAGCCTCAGAACATAGACCTTTATGACTTGTATTTACAACTTTAAAACTTTTATTAGACTCTTACAATTTCAGGTCTTTATAACTTGGTGAGTGGAAAAGATGGGGGCCAATCTGTAGAGGTTGGGTTAGTCAGCTGACATATATTGTAGATTTGGGTTCGGTTCTGTAAGGAAAGTCTTGTCTGTTGGCGGGTTTCAAGAAGTGATAGAAGGGATTTAGTGTTAGAGTGAAATATTTGGTGTAAGTAGAAAATAATGTGCTGTGATGAGGTGGGTTAAGTGTGTTGTCTGAATTATGAGTTAGGGTAGCCTGGAGGAAAGCGGAAAGAGTCAGAAGGGATGAAAGGGCACCTTGACAGGCTGCCATAACGGCACGACTATCACCTTTACTGACCATCAAGGGGTTGGTCTGATGTGCAATGAACCAAATCAATTTCAGAGGGCAAAAGAGAGACCTTGAGGTTATGGATATATGAAGAGTTCGTAATTAAGTTGCCTTTTGTGTTTAAAAATTCTCATTCTTAGCAAATGACTGAGTGAAAGTATGTTTGGAGTCTTTATACACCAATAATGATGTGCGTGCACGTGTGTGTGTGTGAGAGAGAGAGAGAGAGAGAGAGAGAGAGAGAGAGAGACAGACAGAGAGAGAGACAGAGAGAGAGACAGAGAGAGAGAGACAGAGAGAGAGAGACAGAGAGAGAGAGACAGAGAGAGAGAGAGAGAAAGATTTGGATGGCTCTGGTAAGGGCTATTAATTTTGCCTGTTTTTGCCTGTTGGTTGATTGTGTGTGGGGATAAGAAGGTTACCTTGACAATGACATATCTTGGACCACGGCATATCCCACAAGAGGGATTGGGAGGAGATCTTCAAGAGTCTCTGGACAAAAGTGAAGAGGGTCTGGGGAATATTGGGGTAAAGGAATAAGTGTGGCAGGATTGAGGGGAGGAAATGTGAACAATCCGTTTTCGATGAGAGAAGTTTGGAGGGATAGGATCTGAGAGACTGGAAGGGACTGGAGTCCTTTGTATGTGGGGGGGGCTACAAAAGACGAGGCAGGAAGGAAGAAGGGAGGGGTATCTCCTTAGATCTCCACAAAATTGTAAAAGTTTTTGTTTTGTTTGATATCTAGGTAGTATAAAGGCTAGGTTGGGTGCTAAGACACACCAGTAATTTTGGGTGTGAATTGGAACCTTTAGGAGACATCCTAGATGTGTGCCAGTCGGGACGGAAGCGGATCCCCTTTGCTGGTGGTGACTGGGAGCCAAGGTTGAGAGCCAAGGGATCTTGTGTGGCAGATAAGGAGGCCTCAGCGAGGAAAGGCTTGTCACCCAAGCTTCATCACCAAGAGAGGGACTCGATGGGACAGAGGAGATATTTGGCACCCCAGAAGAGGGTTTGCAGATGGTTAGGAATGGACACTGGATTCTGTCCGAGGGTCCCCCAAAAGTGAAAGGAAAACTTCCAACAACCAAACCAAATGGAACGTGCCTACCTGCCCTTCCAAGGGAATCCCCTGTCCCCGTTGAAGGCTGTTGGTAGTGTGTTCTCCCCACCCTCACAAGACAGAATGGGGATGCTGGACTTACAATGGTCATGATCTGGTGTCCTGGGAAAATGTTTACGATAAGGGAAAATTACCCGTTTGCTGCTATTGGATGAAATGAGCAGACACTGGATAGTACAGAAAGTGCAAGTATTGAGTTGAGTTGGGGATCCTGTAGAATGACACCTCCCCCCAGTCATGGAGTCGATATAGGGGGAACCCTCAGAGTTAGCTCAAAACACACTTAGACTCCAAATTCTCAGCACAAATGAGATTTATTACCCTGGGGGATAAGGGGGTAGGGACAGGGATAGGGGCTGTCTCTGATATGGGCAAAAGCAGACAGCAGGCAGCAGGTGTTTCTGCAGGAGGGACTTTAAGGAGAAAAGGGGGGAAGTCTCTTCTAGGGTGAGTTTGTAAGTCCTGATGGCACAGGTTAGCCAGTGTAGCCAAGAAATGAATTTTGATTGGCAGGCCTTGGTGTTCAGTCCCAGGACTGAGCCAGTGGCCACTAAGGGAACAGATCTTGGGGCCTAGCTTTAGGTTTATAATGTAATGATTTAGCAAGAGAGAGGGAAGGGGAAAAGGCAAAACCTGCCTGCATTGCTTGGGCCTGCTAGAGAGACCTTCACAAGCTGCTTTCAAGATTATCTTTGAAAGTTTGTCTCTAATGTCCTTTGGAATAGACCTTTTTGCGTTTATCCTGCACAGAACTCATAGAGACATTTGAATACGTAGGTTTATATATCTTTCATTAAACTTGAGATGTAAGTAGCGATTCAAGGTGTCCGTCCTTCTGCTCCTTTTTCCCCTCTGGAGTTCTCATTCTGTGTATTTAGTACCCTCTGTGTCGGTGTCCTAACGGATTGTATGCTTCATTTTTCTTCATTCCTTCTGCTTCTTGAGTGACCATATTTTGTTGACTTTTCTTTGGGTTTACTCATCCTCCTGTCTAATCCCTCTCTGCTAGAACACTCTGTGGACATCTTCATCTTAGTCATGCTGATTTTGAAGTCTACACTTTCTACCTGGTTAAGTGTTTACCTAATTATTCTTTATCAATAAAAATCGGGAGTCAGGTATTGAGGTAAGAACCTAGATGATCAGAGAAGAAGCGGAGAAGTCAGCAGTGACCTCCTCTCTCCCTTTCCTTGATCCAAAAGGGGCTGAGAATCTTTTACTCTATAAATAGTAATCCCTATTACTTTTTGTCTCTCTCTCTCTATGTCCTTGGTCCTCCAAAACCTCTACAACTGATTTTGGTTAGCTAGTAGCTAGCTCTGCCCTCTGATTCAAAGCAAACTTTATTGGCAGCCTTGGGAGTGTCAGAGTGCAATTAAAAGACACCACAACAACCTGGTTTTTTTTCACGCCACCTCTTTTGTTTTCTGTCTCTTCTGAGATGCTTTGTATTTCTTGGGATTCTATTCTCTCTCTTTAATCCCCTAGCCCTTTGCTTTGACTTGTTTGAGTGACCATAATAGACTTCGGTTAGCTTTTTACTTAGTCAAATTGTTAGGCATCTGCGCAGATGATTTCTACTGATTTCTTTTTTGTTTCCTGTGGATCTATCACACATTCTTACTTATTTTCATTAAATACTAGGTGCTTCTAACACTAAAGCTCAGATTTCCTGTTCCTCCACCCCCTGAGGGTTTATTGCTATTCTATTTCAGGTGGTGGTCATTTATTGGCTGCTTGGCTTTTCCAAACCATTTTTCAAACCTATGCATTATTTTGGTCAAGCGCAGTCTGTAGTCTATAAGTTCCGTCATCATCCTGTGCTCTAACCGTGCAATCTTAGACATCTGGGCTTGAAAAAGAGGAAAAAAATGTATTATGATCTTTATGCACTTTTACTTTGTACTGTAGCGATTCCCCGGTGTTCAGTTTTTCTGTTACTCGATTTAAGCCTTCCTTGCTTGTATGGGGACTGGGGAGTAGCCAGAGGTGAAATCTTAGGTTCTTCCCCGTCTTTCTGTAGTGTTCATCCCACTCTGAGCCCACACATGGGTTTCTTGAGCCGTTGGCATACACAGAAGCGCTTAGCTTTCCTAAGCTCTGCCTTCCCAGAGACTTTTTGATCTATGTATTGATTGTCTTAAATGTTTTTTATTGCCTGCCCTAGGACACCCCAGCCAATACTGCGCTTTCACATGACCCATCAAAGCTGTCTGCGAAGCCAGAAAAACCGAGGTAGTTGACGCATAAAGCAACTTTTGTGCTGGTCGGAAAAACTATCAGACAGGTTTAGATCCACATACACCATCCTTTGAGAGTAAGTTCTTTATCGCTAACTCTGGCCCTAGAAAACCATGCTAAGTGTGCAGGCAGCCTGTGTGGGCATGGCAGACGTGTACTTCTGAACACCATAACATTCATTCTTTCACCACAAAGCAGCAGCCTATCCCTTTCCCAAGTCATTCCTAGCTTTTTTAAAATCTATTTTTTTCTTTTACTAGATTTCCAAATTCTTCAGAAGTTGGAACAAGGATTTGTTTGTCCATTTTCTCCTTGTAGGAGGAGATAACCCTCTATTTCTTTAGTCTTAAGTAGGTCCATCCCTGTTACGTTATGTTTTGGTTTTGGCCAAAAGCTGGGTATGAAGCCTACAGCCTAGTCCAGGCTGAGCAAGCGCTCAAGTGCTTCCTTATTCTCCTAACCCACGACATCATGCTGCCTCACTTTCTTACACTGATTTAAACTAATTTTTCAAGTTCCAAGAAAAAAAAATCTGTCTTCAATAAAGCTTTTTAATTTTGAGATAATTATAGATTTACATGTGGAAATAATAGAAACCTCATGGACCACTGATTCAGCTTCTCTAGTATTTATATATTTTTTTAAAGTACAGTGCAAATCACAGCTAGAACACGGACATTGGTACAACTGAGACACAGAGCATCCCATCGCTGTAAGAGCCATTCATAATGCCCTTTATAGCTACGTGCTTCACTGCTCTGATCCTTTAAACCCTGGACAACCACCAGCCTGTCTTCTGTTTCTATAAATCTGGTATTATGTAAGTGTTGGAGAAATGAAACCATGCCATGTGTGACCTTTGGGCATTAACATTTTTCATTTGGCATCATTCTCTGCAGATCTACTGACATTGTTTCATGGTGACAGTTTATCATTTTATATTGTTGAGGAGTATATATTCCATGGTATGATTGCATCACAATTTATTCATATTCACCCATCAAGGGCACACAGATTGTTATTAAACACTTGTATGCAAATTGTAGTGTGAAGACATCTCATTCCTCTGGCATAAATGCCCAGTAAAAGATTTGCTACATTGTGCGACAAATGTATGTTTAGCTTTTAAATAAATTATTATTATTATCTTTTTTTTTTCAGAATGGACAATAGTAGAAGTTCTGATTTTTCACTAGTCCTCTGTGGATGCCATCTCAGTCAGAAGATGGGAAACACTAGTTGTTGCTAGGTGAAGAGTAAAGGCCAGGTTTCCATATGTTGGTCTTTGTTAACACAGAAATTCCGTTCAGCAACTCTGGTGGGATAAACGGCAGCCTATTCTTAAGGCCTCCTCACTCTTTGATACTAGGCCACAAGAATACTGAGCTGCAGCTTAGCAAAAGTAGACAGGCACATTCACAGTGTGGCTCTTGCTGTGTGTATGTGTGTGTGTGTGTGTGTGTGTGTGTGTGTGTGTGTAGGATAAGGGTCACTTGCCACCTAAGTTTTTGAGACAGTTTCTCATGGAATTGGAAGCACACCAATTCACTTAGATTGTCTGGACAAAAAGCTCCAGAATCTTCTGGCTCCCACCTCCCCTGCACTGGATTCCTACTGGGATCTTCCTGCCCCCACCTCCCCTGCCCTGGGATTCCAGATGGGAAAATACAACCGTGTTACCTGTAGTTGAAGCTCCCCTTATAGTAAGGTAAGACAACATCTTGCAGAACATCAAGATCAAAACACTGTGGTACTTTTCCTGAACTATCAGCACTAAAAATATGAGTTTCTTGGTTACATCCTGAACACCAGAAAGCACTCATGTTCTCAACAATGCCAGAACAGGAAAGTAGACCGCCTGAAACATCTTGCATTCTTGTTTAAAGATAATCAACTGTGAAGTCCATTCTGGTGGGGAATGGACAGGAGGGCAGGAGCTTGAGACAGTTGGTCATCTTGTATCTGCATTCATGAAGCGGAGGGAGATGAGTACTTCAAGTACGGTTTTTTGTTTGTTTTGTTTTTGTTTTTCAAGACAGGGTTTCTCTGTGTAGCTTTGATACCTGTCCTGGAACTCACTCTGTAGACCGGGCTGGCATTGAACTCATAGAGATCTGCCTGCCTCTGCCTCTCGAGTGCTGGGATTAAAGGCATGTGCCACCATTGCCCGGCTCAAGTATGTTTTAATACCCTCCTTTACCTGCTGAAATGTGTCTACTTCACAGAAAATCCTTAAATTTGTTATTATAAAATTTATGCACTATTCCTCTGTCATTTTAATATTTTTTTGCTATTGTTTCTCAAAATACTTTAACAAAATAAATAGAAGAAAAAACAAATGACGACACATCAAAATTGGACATGGCAAACCAACAGGAGGAAAAGAGCCTAAGGCACAAGAATTAGAGACTCATTCATTCACACATTCACGAGTTCAATAAAAGTACTAAATGGAAAGCTATAACATAAATCTTAAGAACCTGGTGAAGACCTGGGTTGGCCCTGTGCCTGCTGCTTCAGTCTCTGTGAGTTCGTATGAGCTTTGGTGATTTTGATTCAGAGGGTCTTGTTCTCCTGGTGACCTCCATCCCCTCTGGATCTTACACCCTTTCTGTCTCCTCTTTTATGGGGATTCTCTGAGCTCTTAAGGGAGTGATTAGAGCTGTGTGTCCCAAGGTCTCTCGGTGTGTGTCATGTCTGGATGAGGATCTCTGTATTTGTCCCCATCTTCTGTGGGAGAAAGCTCTGATAATGGCTGAGCAAGCAGAATATCATTAGGAGTCATTTTGTCACTACTTTTTTTCAGACCAGTAGTATTTTGTTTTGCCCTAGGTCTCTGGGCTACCTCGCCTCTAGTTCTTAGTCATTCAGCAGTGTCAGGCATGGGTTCCATCCCATGGAGTGGGCTTTAAGTCGAATCAGATGTTGGCTGGTGTCTTGGTTAGGGCTTACTATGACTGTGAAGAGACACCATGACCACAGCAACTCTTAGAAAAGAAACCTTCAATTGTGCTAGCTCGCTTACAGTTCAACGATTTGTTCCATCATGACAAGGAGCACGGTGACATGCAGGCAAGCATGGTGCTGGAGAAATAGCCCAGTGTCACACATCTTGCAGGCAACAGGAAGTCGACTGACTGTCATACTGAGTGAAGCTTGAGAAAAAGACCCCAAAGTCTGCCCCCACAGTGGCACACTTCAAAAGAAGGTGTGGTCTAGATTAAAGGTGCCTCAAGGTCTGGATTAAAGGCCTGTGTCATCCAGCCTTCTCCAACAAGATCACACTTTTTCCAACAAGCCCACACCTCCTGATAGTGCCACTCCCTGAGTTTAAGGGTGCAAAATATTACCACACCTGGTTACTTCCACAGGATTTGGGCCACCATTGCACAGTGTATTTGTAGGCAGGACAGATTGTGGGTCAAAGTGTTTGTGGCTGGATTGATGTCCATGTTTCTTTTTCGGTAGCATACAGATAGAAGTAAAGACTGTATGTAGGCACCAGCTCACCCTCTCTATGTTCAGTTGGCTGTCCAAGTATTGTCTTCAGCAGCAGGGCCTTGCTGTCAGTTTGTAGAGAACAACTCATTATCTTGGCAACAACCTGAGTTGTTTGGGGAGTTCCATGTGACCCCTTTGGTCAACAATTCAATTGGATGTTACCCAATTCCAGTACCGGAAGCTTTGTTTGGTAGCATAGTTAGGACTCTCAGTTCCAGCTGTTTCTCCCTACATTCCCTCCTTCAGCCACGCTGTACCTTCCCTTCCCCACTCTGTTCTTCCATTCCCATGCACCCTGCCTGAAGTCCATCTACAAAATCTATCTATTTTACTGTTGCAAGGAGGGCTGCTTGTTCATCCCCGCTGCCCGTCTACCTTAGCCCTGAAATAACCACACAGAAACTGTATTAATTAAATCACTGCTTGACCCATTAGCTCTAGTTTCTTATTGGCTAATTCTTACATCTTAATTTAACCCATTTCTATTAATCTATGTATTGCCACATGTCAGTGGCTTACCGGGTAAAATTCCCAGTGTCTGTCTCGGGCAGATCCTTGGTGTCTCTCCCTGACTCTGCCTTTTTCTTCCCTGAATTCTGTTTAATTTTCCCTGCCTACCTAAGTTCTGCCCTATCAAGGGCCCAAAGCAGTTTCTTTATTAACCAAGGAAAGCAACACAAAGACAGGACCTCCTACACCATTTTACCCTCTGGGGGAGATCCATGTGTCCTCCCTAGTCCCTTCCTCTATACCTAGTATCTCTGAATCTGCAGATTGTAGCTTGGTAATTATTTATTTAATGAATAATACATGTAAATGAATATATACCATATTTACCTTTCTGGGTCTGGTTTACATCATGATTGTATTCTAGTTTCATCTATTTTCCTTTCATATTTCACGATGACACCTTTTTTTTTTTAACAACTGAACACTCCATGGTATAAATGTATGACCATTTCTTTATGCATTCTTCTGTTGAGGGACATCTAGGTTCTTACCAATTTTTGGCTACTAGGAATAGAACACAGTTGAGAAGTGTCTCTGTGGTAGAAGGAAGCATGCTTTGGGTATATGCCCAAGAGTGATACAGCTGGGTCTTGAGGAAGATCAATTCCCATCTTTGTGAGGAACTGCTACACTGATTTCCAAAGTGGTTGTACATGTTTGCACTCCACCAGCAATAGAGGCATGTTCCCCTTGTTCTTCATCCATGACAGCATGAACAGTCACATGTGTTACTGATCTGAGCCATTCTAACAGGTGAAAGTTTGAAATCTCAGTCATTTTGATTTGAATTTCACTGACGGCTAAGGATGTCAAACATTTTTTTTTTTTAAGTGTTTCTCATCAATTTCAGATTCTTCTACTGAGAATTCTGTTTAGGTCTCTGACTGCCTTTTAATTGGGTTATTTATTTTTTGAGGGAGGGATTAGGAGGGCAAGAGCTATGGGATCCACACAAGATGGGGCCGGGGAGGCAAGGAAGGCCATAGCAGGTGGTCTGTTGCAGAACTGAGGGTAAGGCCATAGGATTTCATCTGTAGGCCCAGAGAGAGAAGGGGAGATCCACAGTCAGCCTACCTGCTTCACTGGCGGGAAAGACCTGTGGCTTAGTAACAAGTGCTGTTGGAGTTGTGATAAAGCAGAGAGTGGGGAGAGAGAGGTTCAGAGGATAAGAACTGTGGTATCCACTAGACACCTAGAGAAGGGATGGGGAGAGGTTTTTGTAGTTGTTCTGGTGTAGAGCTGGGGATGAGACTGGGCCTGGGTTGGGCCTGGGTAAACAGAGGGAGAGGTGAATGCCTGCAGTCAGCCTGTCTGGTTCCCTGGCAGACATGCTTAGTGTGTTCTTAATCACTAAGCAAACTCCCTTTCATTCTTCATATTGCTTATTTTTAATTCTTTCTTTTTTTTCTTGATTATTTTGTGTCAGAGATGTGTTCTTTGTTAGTTGCACCATAGAATATAAAGTTTTAGTTATACTTATGTTCTGTATCATATCTTAAATTTCCTGTCAGTTATTGTTTCCTTCCATTCGACCCTTGGGTTCATGCTTCCGTCTGCTCCGGCCTCAGGTTTGTACCCTGCTACTAGGATGACTCTTTGGAATATGTGTTCCAGGCCACCAGGACTTGGGGACAAAAGTCTATTCCAAATCTCCGTAAGCCCTTTGCTCTTTGTTGTCAGTTCCCGTGGCCAGCTGATGGTCATTACAGAAAATAGTGGTTGACCACTTTTAGGTGTGCTTTCCAGAGAGGTTTCCCGGACTGCAGTCTGCCCCATAGTCTTCAATGCCTCTGCCTGGGAGCTATTGTCTAAAACTTCTCATCATAATTTTCTAAGGACTCGGACACCAGCTTGTCATTAATGCCTTTGTTTTCTTTCAGGAGATCACATTTTTTTTTTTTCATGTGAAAACTACTTTTTATTTCTTTCAAACATGGGTTAGCGATGGCTTCCTAAAGTCTCGGTCCTTAAACAAATAAGCAGGCTGTTTTGTAACACTGTGAATGGGTGATACTGGTATTTCTTTTTGACAACAGTGACCAGTGTTTGCTTGTGGAATGAATTTCTGTTTACTTTTCCTGTGGAGTTTTGAGTTTGTAGAGAACATTGTATCCAACACAGAACCTTATTCCAGATCAGGGTCTGTGGGATGAAAAAAAATGATTTTGAATTTTTCTCCTCACTTAGCATGGTGTTTTTTTTTTATCTCAAAGTTAACCTTTGACGTTCTGGCTATAAAAGCAGTGATCAATGAAGTAATAAACTATATACTTAGTAGGTTTTTGTGTTCTGTAGATTGAAGCACCTGTAACCGAGATCCTAAATAGCATTAACAAAATTAAGTCAAGTAGTTTCGATGTACCTTTTGGTTCCGGAGTCTAATTGCCTCTAATGAAACACTGGAGTCATAATTTGATGGTCTGGAGGTTTCTCAGCTGTTTCTCTCTATGAGAAAATGTATAATGGGATACTTTTCACGTGACTGTCTATATTTTACACGCAACACATCAGTGTTGTGTAAATTCTGTGAGCAACTTCTATTCTCTTTGAAAGCACAGAAGCAACAAGCAGCTCTACTCACAGTCTGACGGCGCTGTAACATCCTAACAAGCATGCCTACCGTGGCGGTATTACAATGAGAACGTTCTTCTGCCTGCAGCCCTCACCGGGCTCAGTGACATCAGACATCATCTGTTTTTAGCAGAAACGGCTGCCCTTAAACAGAAACAGCTTGCTTGAAAACCGAAGAGGTTTTAATTCTTCTGGCTTCTTTGATTCCTCGCTGAATAAAAGTGGCGGGGATGGGAAATGTGGCTGCATAGCTATGGTCCCCGTTACTTCTTGGCTGGCTTTACGATTGCAGAGGCACAGGTATTCCCCCCTTCACTCCACATGGCGAAGGAGCACGCGTTATTTAAAACTTCTTTTGTGCATCTGCTACTTGTCAACTCATGATCTTCTGATCCTTGAAGATTTGACAACCCTGTGATTTGCCATAATGGAATTACTGCGAAGTTATCAACAGAGACGTTGCAATGTAAGAATGCAAAGTCAATCCTTAGATGTTTAGAAGGAAACGAACTTCAAAAGCGAGTAGTAGCCACAAAGAAATACCTGAAGCATAGTTTTTTTTTCTTTTATCCCCCTTGAGTGGAGTGGCTCTGTGTCTTTAACTTTGTTGACTGAGAGAAAGGATGTTTATATTGACTTCTAGTGTCCTGGGCTGTGACTCATTTTTGCTAAGTTTCTGTCTCAGCACACCACATTGGCAAGAGATGTCAAGTCAAAGGTGGAATTGAAAGAGTGAGGCTCCAGTCCTTCCTTATCCTGTCGCTTTGCCACTGGGTATGGGAGGGACACTGACTCAATCTTTGAAGTTTTTGGAGCCATTGTTCCTTGTTTTCTTTTTTCTCTTATCCAATACATCCTGTCTGCGTCCTCCCTGCCTTTGAGGCCTTCTCAGCCCCCATGTCCAGTGCTCCTACATTTCCCCTCAGAAAGACCAGGCCTTCCAGGGATTTTAACTGAACACACGTGAAACAAGATGCAATATGGCTAGGCACAAACCCTCATAGCAAGACAAGATGCAATATGGCTAGGCACAAACCCTCATAGCATGGCTGGATGAGGCAACCTGGTAGGAGGAAAAGGGTCCCAAACGCAGACAAAGAGTCAGAGACAACCCCACTCCCACTGTAAGGAGTACCACAAAACCACAAGGTAAACAACCCCAATATTTTTGCAGATGGTCTAGCACAGATTCACGTAGGTTCTGCAATTGCCACTACAGTCTCTGTGAGCCTCTATGAGCCCTGCTTAGGTGATCTCTGTGCGCCATGTTCTCCCAGTGTCCTCAACCCCTCTGGTTTCTAAAACTCAACACCTTCCCTCTTCTTCTGTGGTGTTCCCCTTGCCCCGCCTAATGTTTGGCTGTGGGTCTCTATATCTGCTCCCCTCAACTACCAGAGGAAGTCTCTCTGATAACAAAGGCTAGGAACTGATCTATGAATATAGCAGAATATCATTAGGAATCATTTCATTGACTTTTTTTGCCAGTCATGTTTGGTTCTCCTATAGGTCTCTGGGCCATACAGCTTCCCATTCCTGGCCATCCAGACAGGATTGGACATGGGCTTTCTCTTGTGGCATGGGCCTCAAGTTAGACCAGTGATTGGTTGGCCACTTACACACGCTCTGAGCCACCATTCCCCAAGCAAGCACGTCTTGCCAAAAGGAAAGTTTGTAGGTCAAGGATTTTGTGGTGGGTTGGTATCCTAGTCCCACCAATGAAAGTCTTGCCTGGTTATCTGATAGAGGGTTAATATGCAAAATATATAAAGAACTCAAGAAGCTAAACATTAACCAACCAAATAATTCAATTAAAAATGGGGGACAGATCTAAACAGAGAATTCTCAACAGAGGAATCTCAAATGGCTGAAAAGTACTTCAAGTAATATCCTTGGCCATCAGGGAAATGCAAATCAACATGACTTTGAGATTCCATCTTACATATGTCAAAATGGCTAAGACCAAAAACAATTAACAGCTCATACTGGTGAGGGTATGGAACAAGAAGAACCCTCATTCATTGCTGGTGGCAGTGCAAACTTGCAAAGCCACTTTGGAAAGCAATATGGTGGTTTCTCAGAAAATATCTACTTCATGACCCAGCTATACCACTCCCGGGCATATACTCAAAGGTTGCTCTACTGTTACCACAAGCACACTCAATAAACTATGTTCATAGCAGCTTTGTACATAATAGCCAGGAGCTGGGAATAGCCTAGATGTCCATCAACCAAAGAATGGATAAAGAAAATGTGATACATTTACACAATGGAGTATTACACAGCAGCGTAAAAAAAAATGACACCATGAAATTTGCAGGCAAATGGATGGAACTAGAAAAAAAAATCATCCTGAGTGAGTAACCCAGACCCAGAAAAACAAACATGGTATTTACTCACTTATAACTGGACTTTAGCTGCTAGGTAATGATAGTCATGCTACAATCAACAGGTCCAGAGAGGCTAACTAACAAGGATGGCTCTTGGGGAGACACATGGATCCCCCTAGGAAGGGGAAATAGAATGGATTATGTGGGTAGACTGGGGGCAGGTGGGGATAGGAACAGGAGGGATCAAGTTGGGGAGCGAGGAATGGAGAAAGAGAGTGTGGGGAGAGACAACTGGAAAGGGAGTTCAGTTAGGGGTGTTGTGGAAACTTAGTTTAGTGGAAACTTCCTGACTTTCTGGAACCTATGAGGATGACCCTAGAGAGGACTCCTAGTAATGGAGGAGGTGGAGCCTGAACTGGCCATCTTCTGTAACCATTATTACTTTTTAATCTGTAATATTGAAGTTCACGGGAGGCTGGGTGGCTGATTCTAGAAGTCCAGTATCTGACCCAAACACATTTGTGTGATCAAGCAACTCGCAAAGAGATAAAATCCAGGGTTCACCCCTGCCGTACTGAACCAGAAGTTTGGGAGTAAAGTCTAGCAATCTCTGTTGTAATGAGCCATG
Organism: Myodes glareolus; assembly: GCF_982192425.1. NCBI lineage: Eukaryota > Metazoa > Chordata > Mammalia > Rodentia > Cricetidae > Myodes > Myodes glareolus. The sequence goes on along the minus strand of NC_142046.1, from coordinate 27,962,217 downwards.
TGGGTGACTGTACAACACACTTTAGACTTTGGAAACCATGGAATTATGTAACTTTAGAATACTTCTGTCTAGAAACTTCCACGAATCTGTGTGAATGTAAAATAATTTAGGTCTGCACCGATGTTAAATGGGCAAATTCCTCTGCTTGTAATTAGATGTAAAAATTGGATTCCAAACACAGATGTAGAGGCATATGTAAGAAAAAAGGAGAAAGAACATGGAAACTGTTGTAAAGAGAGTAATTAGTCTAAAATCTTTTTGAATCTAGGCATGCGCAAAATTGGTTTCCTTGTGTCGCTGTCAATGAACCTGGTGTTTCTAACACACACACAGTGTGGTGAATATTTCCACTGAATGATCATTAGTACTTAGGGCCCGTGATTTCATAAAATAATTTTAAATTATTTATAATTATTATAATTTGCTTCTTGTGTTTATGGAAGAGAAGAGCTAATCTGTTCTACATGAGTTTACATATGGTCAAAATTTTTGTGACTGAATACTTGGGCCTTTGGAGTCCCATATAGGAAAATACACCTGTGTGTGACCACTTCTGTTCTTTATTAGCACATGCTTGGCCTAACAGTATCTGCTCTATCTTTTTTGGTAATGATTTGTGTATCTCTATGAGTAAGAACATTAATACTTTTCACGGTTTCTGAAGGGAAGAGTTAAAAGTTAGAGAACCTTTTATTTGTGGCTTAAATAAGTTGATGACTATAAATACGTGGCAAATATAGAAAGCTTTGGTTTCATTAGTGAAATTACTATATTAAATTTAGAATATAAAATGAGAATCAATGGAGGTGAGCAAATTATTTCTTTTGTAGGTTTTATTACAAGATCGTGTGACGTGCAAAACATATTTTAGGAAGTTGTTCATCATCAAATGTACAGCGAATGCCGATCGATGCTAGATACTACCAGATGGCGGCTAAAGACAGTTTGTTGTGTCAGGCTCACCACTAGACAAAGAACTACAGGTGGCTAAGAAACGCTGAGAGGGGGCTGGAGAGATGGCTCAGTGGTTAAGAGCATTGCCTGCTCTTCCAAAGGTCCTGAGTTCAATTCCCAGCAACCACATGGTGGCTCACAACCATCTGTAATGAGGTCTGGTGCCCTCTTCTGGCCTTCAGGCACACATAGAATATTGCATACTAAATAAAAAAAAAAGAAACGCTGAGAGTGGGAGAAATAGTTTTCCCCAGGGAAGAGTGCACCAATTAGTTACCTAATGCTAAATGGTCAGCCCTTAAAACATACATATAGTTAGATTATAAAGGGTGAGCCAGCTACATTTATATATTTAGGAACAGAAACACACAGACACACACATATACACTCACGCACAGACACACCCCAACGATTAAGGGAAAAGAAGCCATAAATTTGAAAGAGAACAAGGAAAAAAGGACACATGGGGTGGTTTGGAGGAGAAAAGAGAAGAAAATGATGTATTTATAGTATAATATCAAAAAATTAAATATTAAAAAGGAAAGTGTGGCATATTTATATACAATATACATATATATCATATATGCAAACACACTTACACACACACACAATTGCACTGCACTCAGCCATAAATAAGAATAAAATTTTCAGAAAAATGGATGAAACTGGAGATTATCAGGCTGAAGCAAATAAGGACAAAGAACGCATGTTTTTTTTCATGTTTCTTTCTGTATATTCTGTATATATCTATCTATTTATCTATCCATGTGTTTTTATCTATCATCTATCTATCATATGTTTATCTATCTATCTATCTATCTAATCTATCTATTATCTATCTATCAAACTATCTGTCTACTACTATCTATCTGCTCATCAAATACATTAAAGTAGATGGGGAACAATAAGGGAAGGAAAAAGGGTCAAGGAAGTATGTGTTTGATGAATTTGAGCCAAGCGCAATAGTATATGTATAGAAATGTCAAGTGAAAACACTATATATGCTTTATGCTACTGAAGGAGCAACAATAAAAATAAAACAATGGAGAACATTATATGAGAGACTTGTGTGCTTTCCATGTTATAGATTAGGTTTTAGTAAAGAACGACCTTTAAAAGAGCTATTATGCAACTTGTGATTAAATGAAATACTTGTTTCATAAACACAGTGGGAATGATGAAAGTGATATACATATTACAATAAAAATGCATCATACAAATAAAAGCCTACCTGGAGGATCAGGATAAAGTTTGATATGTGCTTTGTTTTGGTGATGCTCATTCCGACTATGGTTCTGGTAAAGGAAGTTTGTGGTGAAGGTAATTTAAAGAACAACAATAGAAATAGGAAGTCACTGGGGACATGTTTTCAAGGTTTTGGTATATTCCCTGTACTAGTAGACCTAACACCATAATGGAAGAGTTGTACATGAGGTGCGGTGACAGTGTTTACTGTCAACCTGCTGGGGTGTGGAATCACCTAGAAGATAAGCTTCCGGCACTCCTATGATGCATCACTTAGACTCTAGCCATGCTTGTGAGGGGTCCTGTTGATCAGGTTACTTGAGGTGAAATGAGTCATCTTCAGAGTGGATAGTATTATACCTTGGGCTTAGGTTTTAGAATGTATGCGTTGGTTTGAATAGGAATGGCTTCCATAGGCTTATATATTAGATATAATATCCAGTTAGTGGTGGGGAGTGGCACTCTTTGGGAGGACTAGAAGGATTAGGAGGTGTGGCCTTATTGGAGGAAGAATTAGGAGGTGTGGCCTTATTGGAGGATGAATTAGGAGGTGTGGCCTTATTGGAGGAAGTATGTCACTGGGAATAGGCTCTGAGGATTCCAAAGCCCATGACAGGCTCAAGCTCTCTCTCTCTCTCTCTCTCTCTCTCTCTCTCTCTCTCTCTCTCTCTGCCTACGGATTAGGATGAAGCTTTTAGCTACAGCTCCATGTCTGCATGTCACCATGCTCCCTGACATGATAATAATGAACCAAGTCTCTCAAACTGTAAGTTAGCCCACAATTAAATGCTTTTTAAAAGAAGAGTGTTGCCCTGGTCATGGTGTCTCTACAGCAACAGAACAGTGACCGAGACACTGTCCAAGGAGGAGACAATGAGCCGAACACTAACACATGTCACTGTTTCTTGAATGTGGATGCAATACAACCAGCTGTTCCTGAGCTCTCATGATTCTGACTTCTCTGCCTTGACGGACGATGTCCTCGAACTGTGAGCTGAAATGAATGCTTTCTCCCTTGAGTTGCTTTTTTTTCCAGGGTGTTTTATTACAACCAGAGAAGAGACTAAGACAGTTACCAAGAAGAAATCACAAAAATTGCATTACTTTTATTCTAGTATTTTGTCTTTATAACAGCCATGTCAAAGTGTGGAAGGGGAAAACAAAAACATATTATTGTCTCAGAAACCTACAAGATGGATAGACTTGCCTGGTAGCCTCAATATAAGAGCTAGCTACGACCAATGAAAGCAATCTCAGAAGAAGGAAAATGCCACAATGAGTCATGCCCCGGCATAGAAAGTCACAGACAGGTCGGCCCTACACAGTGAGAAAGAGCTCCATACGGCCTAGTTTACACAAGAGTCTGATCTATTATCCCATCTTCACGTAGTCATTTTCATCATCAGAGAAGTCTGCACTTCTTTTGTGGAGGCTCAGGACTCCAGAAAGCATTAAATTCATGATGTAGGAGGGTCATCTGTCTATGTGTTACTTTCATTGGTTAATAAGGAGACTGTCTTGGCCTTTGATAGAACAACAGCTTAGATAGGTGGAGTAGACAGAACAGGATGCTGGGAGAAAGAAGCAGAGTCAGACAGATGCCATGTAGCCAGCCGCAAGGTCAGACATGCTGAATCTTTCCTGGTAAGCCACCACCTCGTGGTGCTACACAGATTATTAGAAATGGGTTAGTCAAGATGTGAGAGTTAGCCAATAAGAGGCTAGAACTAATGGCCTCTTAACTCATCACTACAAATTCAAATAACTAGTCTTGGACTCAAGTCTAAACTTACATAGCACAACTTCTGAACTCAACTGGTCAAAGCAGCCATGGGCCAGTTCAGATTTGAGTCAAATAAGAAACTCCACTTCCTGACATAGGGAATTATGGGTAATGACATGAAGAGTAGAATGGCCTTGGATAACTTTCATTTCTGTTAGTGTGCCATGGTAGAGCTCTTTTTCATTGCATAGGGCTGAGCAGTCTGTGACTTGCTATGCTGGAGTGTGAGTCACTGTGCCCTTTCCTGTCTTCTCTGAGATTGTTTTCTTTGGGTACAGCAAGCTCCTATGTTGAGAGTCTCTGGGAAAGCCCAGGGGAAAGGAAATTAAGACTTTATGAACACCCAGCATCACCTTACTGCTTATATGATTAAGCCACATTTGAAGTGTGTCATCCATTCCTGGTTAAGCCTCACAGAAGACCCCAAGGTTTACCCACTGGGTAGTTTGTCCCTGAATTTTGCCCTACTGGAACCATGTGATATAAAACATATTCATATTTGGGAACTGCTAAATTTTATAGTGATTAGTTTAAAGTAATAAAGAGGCCATTTTGGAGATAAGATGGGAGTTGCATCTATGTTTGCTTCACTAAAGCTTGTAGTTCAAAGACATTATGTAAGAAAGGCCTTGACATTCTAGTCACCAATAGCCTTCTGACCATATGACTTCTCGGAATGGAGTAAGTGTCAGATGCCAGGAAGCATGATATGGTAGAAGAGGGATGATGGGTTCCGAAGAACAGTCTTATAATCAGACGTTTCTTTTCCACCTGAAATCTCCCAAATAACCACCTCAGAAGCTTAATATTACTTGTAAATGCTCAGCCAATAGCTCAGGCTTCTTACTAACTAGCTCTTACAATTTAAGTTAACACATAATCCTTATTTGTACACTGCCATGTGGTGTTACTTTTACTAGCATAGCATGTTCATGTCCTGCTCCCTCTGCATCTGACTCCTCCCTTGTCCTTCCCATCATCTTTAGATTGGTCACCCCATCTATCTTTCCTGCATGTCTACTGGCCAATGAGCATTTTATTAAACCAATTCAAGTGACAAATCCTCACAGTTCACTAGAGATTATTCCACAGCAAGTGAAAAGTCTTCATGCAAACATAGACTCCTAGAAGAATGTAGATTGTCACCTTTGGTGTCATATGACAGAAATGGCAGTAACACTGCAGAATTACAGAAATAAAAACCCAAATCCTTCCTGAAGAACACCACCGAAGTCATAGCAATTTCCTGAAGGAATACCAAGGTTTTAGCAGAGACTTTTTCTTGTCTTCTGTTAAAGAACGTGCGTGAGTTAGTATTTTCTCTTTGAAGAAGCCACAGGCTTTTGGTACTCAGTGACCAGTATTGTGATAGGATGGCTACCTACAGATTTCTGCTTGATTTGTGCTTGTATATTATCAACACAATTATTCCTTCATTTCAAAGATAAACCTAACTTGTTTTCTGAGTACCTTAAAAAACTCCTGAAACTATATAAAGGCAATTCTAATGAAATCTCCAAATAATGGGGAGACAGAGTCCCAATTGATCACCTCATGTCACCAAACAAAGCTTTCAATACTGGGACTGGGTAACATCCAATTGAATTGTTGACCAAAGGGGTCACATAGAACTCCCCAAACAACTCAGGCTGTTGCCAAGATAATGAGTTGTTCTCTACAAAATAGCAACAAGACCCCACTGCCGAAGACAATACTCGGACAGCAAACTGAACATAGAGAGGGTGAGCTGGTGCCTACATACAGTCTTTACCGCTATCTGTATGCTACCAAAAGAGAAACACTTTGACCCACAACCACAAAACTTTGACCCACAATCTGTCCTGCCTACAAATACGCTGTGCAATGGTGACCAATGCTTGTGGAAGTAACCAGGTGTGGTAGTATTTGGACCTCTTAAATTCAGGGAGTGGCACTATCAGTAGGTATGGGCTTGTTGGAAAAAGTGTGTTCTTGTTGGAGAAGGCTGGATGACACAGGCCTTTAATCCAGACCTTGAGGCAGGAGGGTACATCTTTAATCTAGACCACACCTTCTTTTGAAGTAGGTCACTGTGGGGGCAGACTTTGGGTTTTTTTTTCTCAAGCTTCACTCAGTATGACAATCAGTCGACTTCCTGTTGCCTGCAAGATGTGTGACACTGGGCTATTTCTCCAGCACCATGCTTGCCTGCATGTCACCGTGCTCCTTGTCATGATGGAACAAATCGTTGAACTGTAAGCGAGCTAGCACAATTGAAGGTTTCTTTTCTAAGAGTTCCTGTGGTCATGGTGTCTCTTCACAGTCATAATAAGCCCTAACTAAGACACCAGCCAACATCTGATTTGACTTAATGCCCACTCCATGGGATGGAACCCGTGCCTGACACTGCTGAATGACTAAGAACTAGAGGCGAGGTAGCCCAGAGACCTAGGGCAAAACAAAATACTACTGGTCTGAAAAAAAGTAGTGACAAAATGACTCCTAATGATATTCTTCTATATCCATAGATCAGTACCTTATTCAGTCATCATCGGAGAAGCTTCCTCCTGCCGAAGATGGAACAAATACAGAAACCCACAGCCAGATGTTACACCACACTGCGAGAGAGACCTTAGAACACACAACTCTCAACGGGATGTCTCTATCTTCCTCTAAGAGCTCAGAGAGTCCTCTTGGAAGAGGAGACATAAGAATGTAAGATCCATCAGGGATGGAGGATACCAGGAGAACAAGACCTTCCAAAATCAACATCATCAAAAGCTCGTATGAACTCACAGAGACTAAAACAACAAGCACAGGGCCAACACGGATCTACACCAGGTTCTCTGCATATATGTTATAGCTTTCAGTTTAGTATTTTTATGGGGCTCTTGAGTGTGTGAATGAGTGTATCTCTGATTCTTGTGCCTTCTTTTGGGGCTCTTTTCATCCTCTTGGTTTCCCCTGTCCAACTTTGATGCGATGGAATTTGTTTTATCTTATTATTTTATTTTGCTGTGCTTTGCTGTTATTTCTTTGAAGCTTGATCTTTTCTAATGAGAAAAATAAATGGAGTGGATCCAGATGGGATGGAAGGTGGGGACGAACCGGGAGGAGTAGAGGGAGGGGAAATTGTATCAGACTATATTGTATGAGAAAAGGAATCTATTTTCAATAGAAGGATCCAAAGAAGAAACAACTGAAAAATCAGAAAAAATAAAACACCCCCAAGAAACTCTTAGAATTTCAAAAGGTGTTGTAAAGTAAAACCATTCGTTCTGTATCTAATAGTTCACATTTCACTGGTAAGCCTTTGGAGTTTCCGTGACCATAGGCAAGATAATGAACTCTAAGTATATTTTAGTAATCCAATTTCAGTAACGTATTTCTATATGTCAGTACTTTCTAATGCACAATGGTAGGATAGAAAATTTTGAGAAACTATAGGTTTTGAACTGGAAGACTTTGGAAGGCTGTTTTGTGATCAAAAGCAGTGCTTTACCTAAGATATATGTACTAAGTTCTTGAGTCTTGCTTTGTAATAGGCCTTCCTAAGAATGGACAGGGTAAGTAAGAGAATATTCTCCAGGCATGGTGAGGTAACCACAGAAAACAGTACTTTATGAGTACTGATGAAGCCTGAGGCAGGAAGGTCGGGGTCCAGGACAAATCACACAAATGGCACATAAACACCAAGTCACTCTATTCTTCAGTCAATGGTAATGCGACATTTTAGTAGAAACAATACACTATTTTGAAGAAAAAGAACAGAGAAGAAGAGGGGGAGGAAGTGAAAGGAGAGATGAGAGCGAGTCAGGTTGAAAATCAGAGTAGGAGGAAGAAGGTACTCAAAAATTACCCACCCTATGTGAAGACTTTTCAATTTATACAACACACGCACACTCACAGAAATAGATAATTTCTCTAATCAATATGTAATCTTGACTGTGTTTTACCTAATAAAAGCTTTCAAATTATTATCACAATTTTTGGCAAATATTACAAGAAAGAGCTCCTTCATTGAGTATAAAAAAATGGCCTGCTGTAGTCAATGTGAGAATTAACAATGTACTTACCACATTATGATATTCTGAGTTATTTCTGAACTTAAGATTTTATTATAGGTCTGATTTATGAAGAATGACATTTTCCTCAAAGACTAGGAACTTTCTATGTGAGTTTCATACGTTGTGTTTATATGAGCATTGGCTTAGTTCTTTGACAAAGTGTGGTTTTCTTCATTAGAACTAAGAGGCAAGACCCCTTTTCATGTCAGAGATTTCCATTAAGACTGGGGCTTCTGCCTGCACTTCTAGACTAGGTGTCATCCTCATGACTGTTCTGTGTCCTGGATCCCATTTTGCACACTCTGTGTGTACATAACCATTTAATTATGGTTACATGGAAATAACCCTTTTCTGAATAATTTATGTTTGTTTGTTTGTTTTCTTTTACCCTCCTCCTCCTCCTCCTCCTCCTCCTCCTCCTCCTCCTCCTCCTCCTCCTCCTCCTCCTCCTCCTCCTTCTTTTTCCAAGACAGGGTTTCTCTGTGTAGCCCTGACTGTTCTGGAACTCGCTTTGTAGACCAGGCTAGCCTCAAACTCACAAAGATTTGCCTGCCTTTGCCTTCCTGATTGTTGGGATTAAAGGCATGCACCACCACCTCCTAGCTCTGAGTGATTTCTTTTGAAAACAGTGGGAGGGGAAGAACCGTGCAGGTTTGAGACATCTATACTGATCACTTGCTGGTCTTTGTCAAAAATTTTATGATTCAGTAGATCTATAATATTTAAGGTACAGAATTTCCTTCCTATGTTATTGACTGAAGTTAAAAAAACATATTTTAGGGTCTGAAACTATGGTCAAACAGGTAACGGTGCCGCCCATCAATTGTTATAGCCCGAGTTTCTTATCTGGAACCTACGTGGTGGAAGACGAGAGCTTACTCCTGCAAGATGTTCCCTGACTTCCACACACACACACGGTGTCATGTGACTATCCCTTCCAGCTAAATAAATGTAAAAACATTTTAAAAACTCATATGAGTATGTTTTTCTTTTAAAATACCATTGAGATCACTTCTATCTAGAATGTTTGGTGACGATATGCAACCTGGTGTGATAGTCACGTTTCAGCAGCAATGACATTTACCTAGTTCTGTTTTGGAAGCTCACCTTTTAGAAAGAAAATCCAAGTGGTTTTTATTCATTTCTAATGTTTCAGGCTGTTTTCCTCTCACCACCTTCTATTACTGTATAAATATTTTTCTATGTTGTTATGAGTGCATCCTCCCATTAGCTTCAAATTCGGTAATGCCATAATCACACAAAAGGCTGAAGGACTGATTATGCCTCAGATAATGTAGTTGTTAATGATCAACTTAATGCTGAAAGCTATTACTGCTCATTGACACGATTCTGGGAACATTATACTGTAGAAGTGCACCTTTTGTGTGAAAAGAGAATGACAAAATTGAAATGTTAAAAGTTGAGTGTCTGAATAATAGCCTGGGAAATCATTTAGACAAGACCATTGTCGTCTCTATTGTTCGAAGACTAGAGAGTGACAGGATTGAGACAAAAGGGAGAAACACCACAAGGGCTCCCCTCGCAGGTCTGAAGCGAGATGGGAAGGCAAGAGGTTGTCTGTTTGTCTTTTTTTCCCTCTCTCCTGGAGGGTCTTCCAACAACAGAGCACCCTCCTCTGGCCAACTGCCAAAAAGGGGCTGCTGCGTCATTGGTGACTGGCAGTTGAGCCAGGCAGGGGCTGGCTGCTAGTGCCCTGCAACCATTTCCTTTTTTTCTAATAGCATATAACTTGAGAGGGGTTCTAATTGGTTGCTTAGGGTCTTCGTGCTGTTGACTCAGGGGTTAGGTCAGGAAGCATTTGAAAGCTGGGGTGTCTTTAGTGGACGGTCGCCTTACCAGACAACCTGTCGGTTTATTTTGGCACTTGCTTCTGTTCTCACGGGCATTGTTGAATTTTCTTATAGAGTATAGAGGCTAGTCAGTGGACGCAGAGGGGCAGAACAAGGTTGTGCATATGTGGTAAGATGAACACGTGTTGAGTCTTGATGGAGCCATTAAAACATTAAAGCAGAAGAGTAGGCTACAGGGATGTAACTTGGTGGTAGAGTACTTGCCTAGCTTGTGCAGGGCACTGGATTTGATCATGAGCGATGGGAAAACGAAACACAGCCAAAAAGTAAATAAATAAAAAACAGAAATGAAAACCTCAACAATAAGAACAAAATCCTCAAAGGGGAATGTAACGTTGAATTGTGTGGCTTCATCCTTCCATTGCCAAAGGGTTAACTTCTTACCAATTTGTCTTTTCCTATTGTTTATATTTGTTCCAGACAGCAGCAAGTAAGCAGAAACATATCACGACTAGCTAGTCATAATTACGTCAGATGCTTCAAACTTGTGATCTGTGTGTAGTATATAAGCTACCTTTATGTAATAACCCTATGAACGTGAATGCAAGTTTTCTATGCTTTGGAGGCCTTCTGGCGCTTCCAATTTCTCAACAGGGGAGAATTTGTTGAAAGTGAGGACGTGCTTCAGACTGCCAGAAAGAGAGGAAGAATAATCACATTCACAGGGATGGAAACCAGTGTCCAAAATGTTCTTCAGCTTTAGATGATAAGAATAGTCTTGTAAGTTTTTCTTTTTAAAGAAAGTCAAGATAGTGACTATTTTATAAAAGATGGATGACTTTGTAAAGTTATATCCACAATGAGTTTTTTTTAAAAAAGCTTTCATTATCTGAACAGTTGGAAATACACAAAAATTGAGAAAAAGAGTGTGGAGAGTTGCCATATCCAATTCCTTGTGTTATCATTGACACTATCATTCTAATGCACGTGCTAGTCAACAGTGTCCACGTAGCAATGTCGTTACGGAGACAACAATGCATGGCTAACTGGAGCCCACGGCATACCTAGATGGCCTTGGCATTTCTCCGTCACTGTTTTCCGTGGCTCTCATCCGAGATACCACCTTAAATTTAGTCATGATCTCTTCCTGCCGACTCTTCTTGGGTGTTGCAACTTTCCCAGCTTTCCTTTATTTGCACATTTACAATAATTTGAGCAGTGCTGACTAACTGCCCTTAATGGATCCTCATCACATGCTTTTCTCATAGTAGATGGGGGTAGTGGGCTAACTCTTAACATCAGTGAAAAGGTTTCCAGACTTTTGGCATCTTGTATTTTGGGGATGACCTTCTAACTTGTCCTTGGCGATAGTGATTTGGCTCTATCTGTGTGTGGTGAATTCTACACAGGGAATTTATTCAGAATATGTACGTTTTGTTCTCTGCTCTACACAGTCACAGAATACACAGTACTTGAAAGCCGCTACTGAGACCACCCTGGATAAAAAATCTGAACTGTGGGTCTGGATAGTGGATTCAGTGCTTAAGAATACCAGCCGCTCCTGCAGAGAACCCAGGTTTGACTCCCAGCACCCACATGACAGCTCACAACCATCTGTTAACTTCAGTTCCAGGGCGTCTGGTGTCTTCTGCAGGCCTCAGATAGTGCTGCATGTACATGCTTCTCACACGGGCAGACGAAACACACCATTCTCCTAAAATAATAAAAGAAAAAGAAAAACTGAAAAATATCAACTGTGGTAGTTTATGTCTCAAAGTGGAAACGGCCCTGTGAGGGCTTCCCATTAAAGCACTGGAAAGAAGAGAGTCTGACTCTTTCCTTTCAAAGCCTCCATCTAGTCTACATGGTTGTTTTCCTAAGGGAAACCCACTTGTAGGATTGGGGAGTGTAGATTAGTGGTAAAGCATTTGCCTGGAACAAGAGGGTCCTTGGCACTATCTGTACCATTATAAAACTGATGTAAAAACTCACTTTAGTGTTCTCCCAGAAGCAATGGAAAATGATAACACATGTTCATGTGTATCAGTCTATAACCTCCAAAGGAAGGAATAATAAGCCAGGTGACAATATGGTTTGGTGGCAAAATGCCCACTTCACATGATTTAGGCCTTGTATTCAATCATCAGCAATATCAAGCAAAAAAGAAAATCGACAAAAATAACAAAACAATCACTTTAATAACGAATTCAATAGGTTTTAAAATTCTTGTTCACAATAATTTTTGTGCACTTTTAGATCAATGATTATAAAAGTCTACAATCTTATTTGCATTATTTCGTTTCTTCTTATTATTCTGAAATGACTTTGGAATCACAAAACCAAGGTAAAGCTCCTTAGCTCAGTGGGGCCCTTCTCAAGTAGGTCCTGAGCCTGGGACTTGGAGATTCATGCATCTGCCATTTCTGGACAACTGATTTCAATCATCACTGAAATCGTTAGTTGCTCAGGAGGACATTTTTTTTTTCTTTATAATATCCTATCTACCCCAAGAAGTCTGGGTTATTGTTATGGGGGAGAGTTACTTTAGAATCAGGCCTGTTTACTACTGATGGATCAGAATGCCTTAGCAGGGAGAACTCTGGCTGGATCCTAATTAGTAGAAAAGGAAAAATGGCTTTGGAAAAAAAGTGGTCCAAGTCTTCTCTTCATTATGTAACATGATTTTCAAAGTTAATATTTTATAATGGCCCTCTGCTGAAATTCTCCTATCTTTCTTCTTTAGACTCTGACCATTTCCTTTAGATTCTTCCTCAGTCTTGCCATCTTCTTCCCTCACGTGACCTACTGACTTGGGCTCAGCTCTCATCCTCCATCATTCTTCCCCAAAGGCTTGCAGGTTTTGGGTCTCAAGTATTTCTTTATTCTTATTTTAAATTATTATTATTATTATTGTTATTATTATTTGTTTTTCGAGACAGGCTTTCTCTGTAGCTTTTGGAGCCTGTCCTGGAACTAGCTCTTGTAGACCAGGCTGTCCTCGAACTCACAGAGATCCGCCTGCTTCTGTTTCCCGAGTGCTGGGATTAAATAATTATCTTCATGCCCTGCTTTTACCTTTGAAAACTTTGTTTAGACATTGGTGCTCGTCTAATAGTCTGTCATCAGTGACCCCACCCTTCAGCATTTATTCAGTTTGTTTCAATCTATGCTGATGTGGAAAGCAGGCTAGGCTATGTGGCCAACGTGAGTAGTCACATTCTGTTCATACAAGACGTCATCCACCAGTGAATAATTTTGTGAGAGTATCCTTTTTAAATAGAGACTAGCTTTTAAATGGAATCTGAGATTTCTTTTGGGGGGGTATCTGTAATGAGTCTTAGTATAAACAAATTATACTCAAAGACAAAAGATTGCCTTGAGTTCACAGGGAACAATACATTAGCAATGTCTATTGACCATTATTCAAGTTTCTAGGATCTCAAGAAAGTGGAAGAGGGGAAACGAAATAGGACAGAGAGAGAAGACGAGAGTGAGGGTGTGTGATCTGAGCCCGAGCTGTCCATTTCAGGGGGGAGTTTAGGAAGCAAAGAGTGCTCCTTGGGGGGTCAGCAAGGAGGACCAATGAACATACTTGCGGCATAGGAGAAAGTAGGAAGCCAAAGCTTTGCTTGTTGGCATGTTTCTTTCTGCACCTTCCTTCACCTGCCACTCAAAGGCTGTGGGAAATCCAGATGTGGTTGTCACAGAGTCTCATTAGGATCCCGTCCAACCCCAGCAAATGCATCCTGATGCTGTGTTGGCAGCAAACAGATCCATTCCTAATGGAAGTTGGGGTGGGGGGAAAACTGAAATCCTTTGCTCTGTCTCCTGAATGTTTTTTTTTGAAAGAGCATGTAGATTATTTATAGTCCATCAAATAAACCTGAGGCTCTTTTAATGAACTCATAGATTATGTTGCTCAAAGGAGTTTATTGAAATAATATCTGAACTCGCCCGTGACAATGACATTCTATGAGTTTATGGCTTTATCCCATGTGGAATAGGATTCCCCACTTACCCCAGGGTGTCTGCATGTCATCTTAGCATTCAGCAGGAAAATGGGAGAGTGACTTCAGGTCACAAGGCCAGCTTCTCATACACTTTCCCAGCTTAAAAACACAAACACAGACCAAATCAGGGTAACAAATGAAAGATAGGGCAGAGCGGAATGAACCGCCTTCCAAAGCAGGTACACGGAAGCCCTTTGTTCGTATTCATTTAGGGAAAGCAGTGAGATGTCTCCCCCTCCCCAGTCATGCTTGAAAGTTGCCATATCTTTCCTGGTCAGAATATTAGGGACTTGGGGAGTTTGATTTGGATCTGATCCAAGAAAGAGCAATGGGGAAGTAAAAATTCACATCACCGGAGCCTGTGTCTTTGTTTTGAGTTCCGTTTGCTTCTTGGATGGGCCTGAGACACTGCCAGCGGTCTGATCACAACACTTCTCCGTGCCTCCACAGGTCACCCATACTCCCACAGGCATTTATTTTGTGTCCTTTTAGAATTATAGCTCTTCCCTTCTCTTAAAATTAAACCACTCAATTACATGGCATTGTTGAAATTCAAACGTTTGAAAAGTTCCTTGCTTCCCCTCGTTTTCCCTGCATGTTTCTCTCTTTATTCCTTTGACCCCCAAACTCCTTCCATTCCTGTCAGAACCTTCTTTGCTCTAGCTGTCCCTTCAAATCTCAAATCTCACTTGAAATTTCATTTAAAGTCCGGGCCTCTCCCTGTATTCCTAACTCATTTCTCCCCCGGCTGCCATTTATTTAACTTTATAGTGACATTTACTAACTCCGTAAAGACTTCTGAGGTAACAGTCTTGATGAAACACACATGATTCTATTGTATTATTACTTTTTTTCCAAGGGAGAATATATCCAGAAAAGAACAATGGAGGATTGTTTTCTTTCAAATAGGAAAAATTAATGACAAAATCATGGAGACCCTCTGGTGAGGAGATTATCCCGCCAAAATCTTTATTTCTGTCATGAGAACCAAGTCCTTGAAAGATGGAGTGATTTCCCAATGTGGTAAGTCACACACACCCAAGGCTGGACTAGGATTCCCTAGCTCTCATGCTAATTTCCTGTTCCTTCCACTGTATAGCCCATGCTAGACCTTGTCCTTCTTTATACCCTAGACCCCTTTGTACAAACCCCTTGCAGTGTTTCGTATGTATCAACTGTTTAAATTCAACCGTATTTGAAATTTCATCCACCAACCATTTTAAGACTCAGTGTTACACAATT
>NC_142046.1:27894626-27944626 GCF_982192425.1 Myodes glareolus | reverse complement strand
TTTCCGATCCCCTGCATCTTCTCTTGTGTACCCTACAGACCATCCGCTGGTCTCCCCGATCGGTTCTCTTGATAAGTCCCAGAAAGAGAATTCATAAAATTGCTGAGGAAAATTATATTCCTCTGCCACCATCTGATTTGAGACTAAATTTTGTGGCGGAAGCCATTTTACTGACAATACTCCCGATGTTGCTTTTCTGATGCCTGTCACCATTAATTATACTTTACAAAGTCTATCACTTGGTAAAATTACTTGCTTAAAAATCTGAAGCGCAATAATTTTTTTTTAACTGAAAAAGTACATTTTGATACTTCAAATAATCTCCTCCCGCCCCGGGAAAACAGCGAAATGTGGAACACTGCTATACAGCAAGAAAATAATCCTCATAAAATTAAGAGGATATTCCAAAGTTATTGTTTTATGGTTGAGACTTGCTGATAAGCATTTTAGGATGTCGCCAACCTGATTGGTTAGGGTCCCTTTAAAGGAGGATGTCAGCTGCTGTCATATGGAATGCATCCCCCAAACTTGCTGTTTATTCATATCCCAGTTAAAGCTGAAACAAACAACTGAAGCTAATCACGCTTGAAGTTGGGTATCGCCTTTGTGGGCTTTATGAGCCTATTTTTCTGAAATTAGAAATTGCCTGAGTGAAATGTTTGTAGCTAAACTGCTTTCTACTGAAGTCATGATTTTTACAGTCAGATAAATGCCCCTTAAGCTCCATTTATGCAAGCGTCAGTGACATCCAGTGGCTAGCAGGCTGATCACAAGTGTGTCTCCCAGTGTGGGGGCCCATGGCTCAGGCATGGCACTGGAATTCGCTCTGCATCGCTGCTGACGCTTGGTGCTTCTGTTCTAGAAAGTTGTGGGGTTTTTTTTGTTTTTGTTTTTGTTTTTGTTTGTATTAACCAAATGTGGTCCTCTGACTGGGATGACAATACATATATATTCTACTGTTAACTTTTTGCCACAACACCGAGAGAAATGAGAATTGAAAAATGGAAATAAAGACGCACACAGAGATTACACAGGACAAATACCGTGGCTTGGAAAACATAATTAGCGTCAACACTAAACCCGAGGCTTGAAACTCTGCAGGTGTTATTTAGAAATGGGTATCAGGGAGCTAACACAGCTTCCAGTGGTACAGGGAGGACTTGTAAATTCTAGCGAGATTGGTTCATTATGCAGTTGCATGATGTTGCTGGTCATGTTTCAAACACATAAGCTTCAGAAAATGGTCCACCTTAATTTGAAAAAAAAGGTATTACTTGCAATTATGTGAGCCACATAAATTTATTTGCAGACAGTCAATTCATATTGATCATAACCCGACCTCACAGTGACCTTGAGGAAAGGTAGTCTGTGACGGGTATAGATATTGGGATCAATACCGGAGTGCAATTGACTACACCTAGTTACTGATAAATGAAGTAAAAGAGGTGCACTATTTTCAGAAACAAAGATAATAACAGCTCATTTAGTCAACTGTTTGCAAAGGTTTAATATTGATACATGTAGTTATAATGACATCCTCGGGCGTTTTCAAATGGCAGAAAACAATAGGGTGCAGAGTCACTGGGCACATTAAGGAGAAAGAATCATTACTTTCCAACTCGGAATAAGAAATGCCACACTATTTCTGTCAACATCACTGTGAACCAGGGCGTTCTGTAAGCAGTGCGGGGAGATCCTGATCCCAACACGCCGGGCTGTTTGCTTTAGTGTTCTGTGTCTGCCAGCTCCTGCGAAATGAAGCACCCTATTATGTGGGAACAAAGCCTCCAGGACCGCACATTGTACGTTCGTACTACCCTCTCTTGCACAGTTGCGGTGGAATTAGCTTGCCTACCCACAGGTAGAACCAACTGTAATCATGAGGAAGAGAGCATTTGGTCTCAGCGCATCTGCTCCGCGTTGATGTATGCCCTTCTGCTGTGGAAACTTTAAAAGAGAGGAGGCTAACAAAAATTTCCCCCAATTGTTCCTTTCTCTTTGCTGGGAATTCCACAGAGTGAGCACTTGGCAAGTTATGCAGAGCCGAAGGAAATAGCGTCCATGGGCAGACCGGTAACAGGTTGTGGAGCTTAATTGGAGGAGGGAAGTTCAGGAGCCGGCCGGTATCTGCGGCACTCAGTCGGTGAATGGTGCCTACCGAGAGAACGGAGTGATTTTGCAGGAAGCTCATTTTGGGTAACTAGTGAGTGTGCAACTGTGAGCCAGGAGATTTGCATTCCGTGTGTCCCTCCCCCCCCATTTTTAACTGTATAAAATATATTTCTGTATCTTGAGCTTTGTTTATCTTTTGCCAGTACAATTTCACAAAATTGGTACCAGCACTCTGATATTGTCTTTCTAAGGGAGGGGAATACTGAGAGACATGTGTGGTTATTAAAACCTGCAGATGGAAGGAAAGGGCTCTGTTAGCGTAGATTCCCGAATGCCTAAGTTTCTTTGTTGATCCGGAGATTAATCTCTGGTCCTAGGTCTTGAACTACTTCTTTTCCATACCTTCTTCCTGTTACCGGTGCCTTTGTGTCTTTTGGTACCTGCTCTTGCCTCTTCTGCTCCCATGTAGCCATTCATGAATAAACCTTTTCAATGTGGTGCCCCATCAATAAGCCTCTGACTGGTCCTGTTAGCCAGTGTTCTGGGAAATCCTGAGCTATCCTGGAGAACGATAAATCTCTGCTATTGCTTCCCATAGCACAAATAGAGAGCCCCCTCTTAGAGGCCCTGGGAGGTGCTGAACTGTTTAGCGGCATCGCGGCAGCCACTGAGACACCCTGAAACACCTATCATCAAGGGGCACGCTAATTTAAGGTATTAAGGGCTGATGGCTTCCCTTTGCTAGGCAGCTTTAACCGACCTGATGGGACAGGCGGCAGGCAGATCCTGGGCTGCAGAGCTTTCTCTTCTGCAGCTGGGCTGTCTGACTGGAATAGTTATTAACTTTCACCAAGAAGATATCAGTAATTAGGAAGCCAAGAATAGACTTTTGTATACCTTGTTGATACCAGACAGAGAGAGCAGAATATCCTTGTTTGTACCGGGAAACTTCGGATGCTGGATTCCTATCTCAGGAGTGATGCTAGTACCTTACGCCACAGCGCGGGGTCTTTCCACTGGAGGCTTGGCGCGGTGACTGAGGGCCGCGTGGAAGAAAGCAGCCTAGGATATCTTTGATAGTTTTCTGTTCCTTTTTTTTCATGTGGCTAGGGCTTGAAGTGGGACCGTGAGCCTGCTGGGCAAGCATTCTGAACCTGAGTTGTATCCTTAGCACTTGACTCTGAGATTTCTTGAGGGGGTTTTGCTTATATTATGTGGCATACATGTAGCAAGAGAAATCATTTTTATATTTCTAAAGGTTTTTTTGGGGGGGCGGGGCGCAAAACTGTGTAGGAATCCTAACACACACTTGGTAATGGCCCAGAAGTCGCTGACTGCTCTGGGGCCGACTGTGTCTGGCCTTGTCTGCTCTTCGTGTCCCAGGCTTACTTCTTATACAGACCGTTCTGTGTACCTCAGCGGTGAGTGTCACACCTACTGGCTAGGTCAGGAGAAGGTAAAGGACTAGACAGACAATCTCTTCCTTTGTGTTCTACTTTTGGTTTTGGCAAACACCACAAGCCCCTCCACTCGGCTGCCAGCCATGGACTTCCTCAGTCAACACCCCTGGCTAATCTGTGGTGGTCATTTGGGTTCATCTTGCCCTGTCCTTGGTCAAAGTTTCCCTTTGGGATTCCATGTCTAGTAGATGTTCTCTGACACTCTTTCTTGGTAAACGTGATGGCCCCTTGAATTCTAGGACCTGACATAATGACACTCCATGTGAATCTTCCTCCCAGGCAATCCCACATTCCAGACTGTCCCTCGGGACAAAGACGTCCTTTAAAACTCCAATATGCTGTTCAGTTGGAGCATTTTTTTCTGTGCCAGGTTGCCTAGTACTGAAGCCTGGTGAAGAGATGAATCCTTCCATTGGACCTAAAGGCACACACAGGGATATACCTACAATAAGAATGACAACAGCCTTAAAGATTTTTCTCAGCAATGTTTGAGATTAATTTTAGACATTGATGTTTTGTCACAGCAGACATTTACTGACACTGTAACCCAGTCATCCGCAACATGACATCCTAATAAGCCGGCCTGTGCTGCCATTGGCACAGGATAGCAGCAACAATAGAATTTTAAAAATGCTTATTGTGTGTGTGTGTGTATGTGTGTTTGTGTGTGTCTGTGTGTGCATGCAGGCATGTGTCTGTGTGTGCATGCAGGAATATCTACATATGCCATGGTGGACATGTGGAGGACACATTGAGGAACTCAGTTCTGTTCTTCTACTATGTGGGTTCTGGGACCAAACTCAGGAAGTCTTGTTTGGCTGCAAGTGCCTTTAGTAGCTGAGCCATCAACCTGGCTCCTCAGTGGATTTTTGTTTGTTTGTTTGTTTTCTGTTTTTCGAGACAGGGTTTCTCTGTAGCTTTGGAGCCTTTCCAAGAACCCATTCTGTTGACCAGGCTGGCCTCGAACTCACAGAGATCCGCCTGTCTCTGCCTCCCGAATGATGGGATTAAAGGTGTGCGCCACCACCGCCTGGCTTTCTCCGCGGATTTTTAACTGCAAGCCACAGGTAGGCATTCCAGAAACGTAACGTTTGATACAGATTCTGAAACTTGACTGCTGTGCATTCAATTTCAACAATTTCACTTTGCCAACAGTGTTGTGACCTCTACCTTTCGGGGATTCTGTTGTTACCATAGGAAATGGAATTTCTTTGCTCTGGTCACTTTTTATGACAAGAACAAATTATCTTTGGTGAGAGATAGAAGATACTGATTAAAAAGAGAGAGAGAGAGAAAAAAAAAAAAAAAAACCTCAGTTCTGCTACTCAGCCCAGATAAACCAAATGAGCACGATTTTCCAGGACTCAAACTTGCTTCTCTTGAATTCTGGGGCTGTAACCCTAAATGTCTCCAAGCATGAAAATAAACAACTACGAAAAAGTGAAGGGCACACATACCCTCCATCACTACCTGAGACTGGCCTCCACAGTGGAAAGCCTTAGGTGCATTCTTGCTGCGGTGCAACTGCTAAAAAATATCTTAGATACATTAAAAAATAGCAAAGCAATAAACTTTACCATATTAATTAATTTTTAATCACAGCCAAACTCTTCTATAAGGGCGTAGGACATACATGGTAATGTCAAATTAATTCTTTATGACCAGTGCTATTGTAATCAATGCAAAATGAATTCATAATGGTAAGATACTTAAAATAAAGAGTTACCACAAGAACAATAAAAGATCATCATCATCTGAGCGAGAGCATGCTAATAAACTATTAGTTCAATACTCTATGAACTCTCCATGGCAATCAATGGAAGATAATTTATTTCTACTTGCCAATGTCTTGCTTTTCCTGTAAGGGCTGCATAAAAGCATAGCCCTTTGATGCTACTGTAAATTGTGTGGTGGGGAAGAAGTATAGTACTCTTATTATTAAAAGTTTCACCGTATCGTTTACTTTAGACATCACTTCTCTGCCAAGGAACTCAGGGTAAATGATATACGCAGATTTACTTTTCAAATGAGTTCCTTTTTGTCTCTATAGCCTCTGAGGATCATGTGATTTATCTTTCCCTTCCTTATTTTATTAATTCATCCTCTCTCCCTCTATGCATGTTATATATTTGGCAAACCTGGAAAAGACCACACTGGGCTTCCATGTTTCTCTTTTTATTTAACGCTGCTATACATTGGTATCTATGCTTTTGTTTCTTGATTTAAAAAAGACCTTTTTATTAATTCTTTAAGAATTCCATACAGTGTATTTTTATCCTATTTATACACTCTCAACTCCTCCCAGATCCACCCCAGCTTACTTCATTACTCACTCAACTTTGTGTTCTCTCTCTCTCTCTCTCCCTCTCCCATCAAGTCCAACTTGTGTTGCCCAAATACTTGTGAGAGTGAAGTCTTCCCTGTAATGCGGTTGACCTACTAGAGATCACACCCTTAAAGAAAACTGAACCATCATCTTCCAGCTGCTATCAAATGCCAGTCACTCCTCAGTTAGGGGTGGGGCTTTCTGCCCCTCTAGCCCTCTCCACGCTGGGCTTTTGTCTGACATGAATTTGCACAGGTCTTGGGCACTCTGTCCCCATCACTGGGAGGAGTTCATATGTGTAATTTCCATGTTGTGGTAAGAGAACATTTTTCTCTGACTCTTATAGTCTTTCTGTCCCCCCCCCCCCACAAAGTTCCCTGAGCTTTAGGGGAAGAAGTATAATCAATACGTTCCATTTAGGGCTGAGCGCTCTGAGGTCTCATATTTTTTGAACACTGGCCAATGTGGGTCTCTGTGTTAATGATCATCTAATAGAAGAAGGTTCTCTAATGAAGGTCGAGAGATGCATTAACTTATGGGTATAGAAGTCGTTAGGAGTCATTTTAATACCGTGTTCATTTTATAATGATAGTAGTAGATTATCCTTTAGGGCCTATGACTTACCTGGCCAAAGTTTCTTGGCCTTGGTGTCATTGCCAGACCTGAGTTCCATCTCATGGTGTATGAGAGTGGTTGGTTATTCCCATAAAATTCATGTCGCTCCTGCACTGGTGTTCAAATCTTATAAGAACAGTCTTTATTGTGACTCATAGGGTCCACAGGTAGGTAGGACTGTTGATCACTTTTTCCTCTGGTTTTGAGCACAGCACCTTCCAGCACTAGGAAAGCTTTGTAGCAGTCATGATGCTTTCAGATCAATACCTGATTGATTTTTCTATCTTTTATGACACAAGGATGTGGTGTCTTTAGTGATAGGATTTCACCATCAATTTCTGGAGGGTACTGAAGAGCAGGGAGGATAGCCTGCAATGTTTGGCAGTCTAGGGGATCCCACTGGCCAGCAACTCAAAAATAGGTAAACTTTACCAGGAATTAGGATTTTTTATTTGCTAACATGTGGTGTCTAGTTGGGGACACCCTCCCCCATTATAGGGCAACTCTACTTAAGACACCATGAACATGGGAATTAATGGCTGTGCTTTACCATACATTGAAGAATAAACCAATTATAAAGTTAAAATCGAGACTCACTTTATTTTTTCCTGTCTGCCTTTGTTCCTTCTTTTATATTGTCCTTCTTTTCACTTCTTTTCTTTCATTTTTTATCTGCATTTCTTCTATAATAAGTATTTATGAGCATCTTCCATATGTTATATATATTCTGAGCCCCCACAGCAAATTCTTGAGAACGTTATTAAGGTTGTATCATATCTGGGTCACCCTTTAGTTCTTACTTTGTTATTTTTTGGAGTAGGGACAAGTTTAAAGCTCCTCTTTCTTGGGAACATGGAAAGTTATACTTCTAAGCACTCCTGAAAATAGCTAAGAGTGTGTGATAGGTTCTATATAATCAATCAGATGAGAAGACATTTTGTCTGACACTTTTGGTGTCATGAAACATGTCTTCAGTCTTTTTTTCATTCCTACAAGGAAACTTCATCTTGAAGTGACACAGCCACATTCAGTAGCAGCCCGTACTGCTAAGGACTGTATTTTAACCAGTGTTTTCTATAGACTCAGGGTATTTAGAATCCATCTCTCCCTACTTCTATAACCCGTGTATATCAGTACCAAGTCACCTGTACCTATATATCTTCATATGTATACACATACATACACACACACACACACACACACACACACACACACACACACATGTATGCACACATGCCCGCATGCATATACACATGCATCCAGCCATGGGAACTGACTCATACCATTAAGGAAGTCAAAAAGTTGCATGACCTGTGCCTACAAGGAGAAAATTGTGGTTGTAACTTGGTCCAAATCCAAAGGCCTGTAAACTGCCTGGGGCTGGCAGTATAATTCCTGGAATCTGAAGGCCATAGAAACAGGAACTCTGATCTCTAAGACTAGAAAATGGTTTCCTGATTGAAGGGGAAAGGGAGAGAGAGAGAGAGAGAGAGAGAGAGAGAGAGAGAGAGAGAGAGAGAGAAGGGTGGGGGTTTGTCTCCCTTTGTCCTTTTGTTTGGTCATCCCCCGGTGGATTGGATGATGCCTGTTCACACTGCTGAGGGCAAATTTTCTTCACTCAGATTCAAGTGCTCTTCCCTTAAAAAACAAAACAAAACAAAACAATATTCTTACAGACATACCAAGAATAATAGTTCATTGTTATTCGAAGTAACTTCTTTTTTGTTTTTGTGGGTTTATTTTTATTCTTATTTTGAGACAGAGTTTTACTGTGTAGCCCTGACTGACCTGGAACTTATTCTATAGACCAGGCTGGCACTGAACGCCTTCCTCTATCTCCTGATTAAAGGCACGTGTTATTACCGCCTGGTGCCAAAGTCACTCTTAACTAGGTCAAGCTGGCACATAAAATTAACCATCATGCATTATCTGGTTAGTTACTGCCACGGAAAGGTATTAGAACATTAGGCTATTTTGATAGAGAAACAAATAATTAATTTCATTTATATATTTTTTGTTTCTGTAACATGATTTTCCCCAATCCTAAATAGGCTTATAATCCCTCAAAGTATCTCATTACAGAACAGCAATACTCTCCTTTTTACTTACATAATGAAGTTACTTAGAGCTAACACCATACACAAATTACTTAAGTCATAATTATGCAGTAGCTGAGTTGAACTACTTTGCATCTCAGAATTATAACTTACAATTTTATAAAATTCATTTGGCCCAGGAATATGTCTATCACAATACCAGGAGATGCTGTTTAGCTAAGATTTCAAAAAGAGAAAGCGATTTTCCGGGATGATTGACAGCTACTCCATGATGAGAGTTGCATGTGTGTTCTTCCCGTGGTGGGCTCTGATAATGGCTTCTTGCTTCTCCCGCGGCCCTGGTGGGCAACCCTACGCATGTCTCTTGTCTGAAGCTTCCTGGGTGAGTTTTGTACTCCTCTGTCCTATAGTCCTTACCAAGCTTTTCAGTTCTACTTAAAAACTTTTGTTCCAAAGCTGGATTTTTTTCTTCCTGAAACTATAGACTTTTGATGGCCCAAGGTTTCATATACCTTAAAAATTATTTTCAACGAGAAGGTTTGCTGCCGTCTGACGGCCTCGGTAGATTTACATTCTGACTGTGTTTTCCCCACCTACTGTAAGAGCAGGGTAGTTTTGCAATCTGTTGGCATTCTCTTCCTGAAAACGAAAATTCCACAGAGGTGCAGGATGGCATAATAAAGTGTCCATCAAAGAAGCAAGAAGTGGAGGTGTTTGCTGTTTGCCAGTGTTTCTATGCTATACAAGCAGGTGTCGCTCATGTGTGTATGTGTGTATGTGTATGTGAGTAGCTATTACTGGAAACAACACATTTCGGCTACATGAGCCCTAATCCCCACGCAAATCAGCATAGCAATATTATTAAATTAACTTGAATTACTATCGTAGTAGAGTTAAATAGAATAAACTTATTCTCTTACTCATTTAGTAATATTATGGAGCTCCCGCTGTACACCAGATGCTGTTCTTCACACTGGGGTACAATGGTAAAGAAAATCCTTTATGTTTTACCTCTCCGCCAGAAACAGATAGGACCACACAACACTGGATAACTTCAGATTATGAGAAGTGTTGAAACAGCATGCTAAAGAGGGTTTTAGTTTGAAGTGATAATCGGGATCAAATAATTGGGAGACACCTCTTCCGAGCAACCGGAATACAGAGACTATGATTGTCTCATCTATTAAGGATGATAAATCTGATGTCTAGGGCGCGTTTTTCCAAGGTCCCAAGATAGTATTTCAGGCCTGGAA
This sequence comes from Myodes glareolus, assembly GCF_982192425.1. NCBI lineage: Eukaryota > Metazoa > Chordata > Mammalia > Rodentia > Cricetidae > Myodes > Myodes glareolus. The sequence goes on along the minus strand of NC_142046.1, from coordinate 27,934,803 downwards.
GAATGTTATTGGCATTAATTAATGGAAAGAAGATTGTAAAATTGAAATCACTAATATTTCAATCAAGTGTAAATTGTAACTAATGGCAACACAGCTATTTTCATTCTACATAATAGCCTATCTAGGTTTCTGTGTTAGGCGCAGTGATAAAGATCATGACGAAAAACAAGTTGGGGAGGAAAGGGTTTATTTCAGCTTACATGTCCAGGTCGAAGTCCATCATTGAGGGAAGTCAAGGCAGGAATCTGGAGGCAGGAACTAAAGTAGGGACATAGAGAGAGCTGCTTTTTTGGCTTGATCCTCATGGCTTTTTCCTCATGGCTTGTTCAGCCTGTGTTCTTAAAGAACCTAGGGCCATCAGCACAGGGGTGGAAATGCTCCTCACCGTGGGATAGGTCCATTCACATCAGTCTTTAATAAAACAAAAACTGCTGCCCCTCAGGTCTAAAGGCAATCTGATGGAGGCATTTTCTCATTTCTCATTAAGGTTCCTCTTTCCAGACATAAGCAAACAAGCAAAAACCACCAGGACAACTGAGCCCCACTGCTTTTCTCTCTCTCTCTCTCTCTCTCTCTCTCTCTCTCTCTCTCACACACACACACACACACACACACACACACTACCGTTAAACCATAACTTTTCCTTTTTGGTTCTCAAGATAACATAATAATAATGATGATATAAAACAATCTTACTTTTAGAAGTTCTGCAATCTTCAAAAATTTCAATACTTAAAAGTCCAAAATCTCTTTAAAATATTCAAGTATTTCTAAAAATTCATTCTCTTAGCTGTGGATTCCTATACTATATGAATATTAATAAAGATTATGAGGATGATAGTAACAATAGCAATTTTCTTACTCTCAGAGGGAGGAACAAGGGCACAGTTACATTCAAAACAAAGCAAACCTGAAGTCTAACAGTGTAAAACTCAGTGTCAGGCATCTGGGACTCACAATCTTCTGGGCGCAAAAACACACGTGCAACTTCACTCCTCTAGTTTCACAACATGCATGACAGATCACATGGGCTGCCACTGGCCCTGCTTCAGAGTAGCTCCTTGGAGGTCATCACAGGTAGTGGAATCTCCAAAATTTTGGTAACTGGTAAAAAATTTGGTAACTTTCCTGTAACCGGGCCACACCTTCACCAGTAGCCTCTTCTGCACTCGTTTCAGGGACTCTGACCCTACAGCACAGTGACAAGTCTCAACTTCTCTCCATGACCCCTTCAGTCCTGTGGCTTCCATTGTAACTCAGTCCATATCTTTATCAGTGGCTTTTCTTGGCCTCCATAATTCCTTCTTACCTTCAAAACTAGTACTTGCTGGAAAATTGTTGAACGTTGCCAACTTTGATAGCCTGAGAATCAATCTTGGCTCCCTCTGGACCACAGCTTCTGTGTTGACCCTGAATAAATAGTCTCAGAAGAATTCAGCTCAATAATGCTGGTCTTAATCACAGGTGATTTCTCAGCAAGAAAACTGGCATCAATTGTCCCAGTAAAGCACAGATTTCACTTCAGTGGCAACGATAAATTGTTCATCGCAGCCGATTCTTCAGCCATAGATGACCAGAACCACATGTTCTTAATCCAAAACATCATTCAGACAGCCCTGGGAGAGTGTTTGCTCCTCTCTGAAACTTCATAAGCAAGAGCTCCACCATCTCCATTGCTCTTAGTTATCTTCCAAGTTCCCACAGTAGCAGCCTGCTGAGCTCTGAGCACTCAATGGCCTTTCCAGCCTAAAGTTACAAAACCCTTCGTGGTACTCCCCAAAATACATGGTCAGGTTTGTGGCAGCAATACTCCATGACCTGGTACCAATTTTTTCGAGTGTTTCTATTGGTGTGATAAAGACCATGATGAAAAACAGTTTGGGGAGGAAAGGGTTTTTTTTTTTTATCTTAGATGCCCAGGTAAGAACCCAGCACTAAGGGGAGTCAGGTTAGGAACTCAAAGCACAAACCTGGAGGCAAGAACTGAAGCAGAGATAATGGTAAAACGCTGCTTTTTTGGCTTGTTTCTCATGACTTGTTCAGTCTGATTTCTTGTACAATTTAGGACCAGAGATTGCCCCCATGGGATAGCCTACCTACACCAATCTTTGATCAAGAAAATTGCCTACAGGCAATCGGATAGAGGCATTTTTTCAACTGAGGTTCCTCTTCCCAGATGATAATGCTAGCTTGTTTTAAGTTAAAAACAAATCCTGGCAGTAGTGGTACACACCTTTAATCCTGGCACTTGGGAGGCAGAGGCAGGTGGATCTCGGAGAGTTCAAGACCAACCTGGTCTGTAGAATGAATTCCAAAATAGCTAGGGCTGTTACACAGAGAAACACTGCCTCAAAAATACCAACCAACTAAACAAACAACAACAAAAACAACCAAAATGAAACATCCAGGACATTTCAATTCTTACATCCAATGTGATTATATATTGACGTGCTTGAACTTGTGAAGAGCCCAGAAGGGTTTTCTTAGATAAGAATGAACTACCTAAGTGAGAATCTTGGGGATGATGATGCGAGAAAGAATTTCTCCAATCAGAAAAGAGTTTCATGTGACCAAGAAGCAAACAAGCTATGGCCTGTGAATAAAATGGGAATGAGAAACAGTGGTAGAAAATGAAACTGGAATTAGCGTTTGGACCGGCAAGATTTGCACCGAATAAGGAAAGTAGAGCGTGATTCTCACCATGCCTTTTGTGCTGGGTTGGAGGTGTGTGTGTGTGTGTGTGTGTGTGTGTGTGTGTGTGTGTGCGCGCGCGCGCGTGCGCAGGAGCACTGTTCATCTTCTTTTTAGAAAAGTGTTTGCCTTTGGATAGCTTTTTGTGCTAGTGTAAAGACCCTTTGTTAGTCTTCATGTGCTTTTGCCATTCCTCTCTGCAGACTTCTGGGTAGATGTGACATCCTGAAAGGAGAAAGAGTTGTGGGGTAGAAAGTCACTCAAAGCCAAAAGGAGTGATATAGGGTAAGCATTTTAGATTTAGCAGGAGCAGTAGTTAGTGACAAAAGACACATCACGCAATTCCTGCGAACTTCAGCTTCCTCATTTGTAGAAGAGAGATAACAAACGCCCTCCCCATCATGGTGGTTTGAAAGAAAAATGGCCCCCACAGGCCCAGAGGGAGTGGCACTCTTTGGAAGTGTGACCTTGTTAGAGTAGGTATGGTGTATTGGAGGAAGTGTGTCACTGTAGATGGGCTGTGAAATTTTAGACACTTAAGTCATGCCCAGTATCACTCTCTCTTCCTGCTGCCCGTGGATCCAGATACAAACCTCTCGCTACCTGCCTGAGCGCAACCATGCTTCCTGCCATGATGACAGTGGACTGGTCCTCTGAAACTGTAAGCCAGTCCCAACTAAATATTTTCCCTTATTGGAGTTGCCATGGTCATGCCCTCTCTTCACAGCAATAAACACCCTGCCTTTGGGTTCCTAAAGAAACATCATGCATGAGAACTGCTGTGTATGAGTGCATTAGGAAATACCACTCAAATTGGTTTATGTGCTCATTACAGTAACCTTTAGGGACAGCTCTAGCTAAAGACATTTAAAAAAATTAAAGAAATCAGTGCAGCACCCCAAATGCCATGGGCAGAGTTTGGTATAAACGCTTATAACTTAAGAAGCTCTATTTAATATACTTTAAAATACAGTAATTAATTAATAATTATTGAGGGGAATGAGTGCCAGGACATACACGTTTATGGAGGTCAGAGAACAGCTTTGTCCTGTTGGCTACATCCTCCTATCTTTATGTGGATTCCAGACATTGAACTGCCCACCCTTGGGCAGTAAGTGCCTTTACCCACCAAACCATCTTGCCTGCCCTATAATGTCTTATGGAAATGTTATTAGGAGTTAGTTTGCCATAGCAACACATTCAAGAAGTGTATTGCTTTGAGAAGCTCCTTGTTCGAACAGCTATTTATTTATTGTTTTGTACATTATTTATCTAGAATATCCTCTGGGGCCCATTTGGAACTTTTGGAACTTTTCTTCCATTCAGATCAAATACACCCTCTACCTCCACAACTTCCCAAGTTTGGAGTCTTCCTCACAGGCCGTGGCTCCAGCACTTGCTTTCGAGTTGGAATCTGGGGACAGAAAGAAACCTCCAAGTCCCTTAGAAGAGTATTGTGAACTTGGAAGACCAACAGAGAGAGAAAAACTTCATGGTGAAAATTCTTTCTGACTCCAAAATTGTGACAAGAGGCCCAGCTGCCAATTTGTGTCATGATTTGAGCATAGTGACCAAGAATTTATTGTCTTCCTCTAAACTCCTGAAGAAAATTTATTCTACAGTAATATAATGTGATATCATTTCTACCTTTCCTTATTTTATTATTCATATTTATGTATTATAAACGGCCAGAAGGAGAAACCCTCAGCTTAAAAGCCAGTGACTTAATGGCTTACAACACAGCTGTTTCACTCACTTCCACCTGTACAACATGATCAAACAGTAGCATTTTGTATTTGTTTAATATTTTGTATTGAAAAGCACATGCATTTCTATTAGATTTTCAGAGCATATTCCCAAGGACATACGGTGAAAAGATGTAAAGTTGTCTGAGAGAACAAACCCATGGGTGTGTGTATTAGTTGCTGTGGTGATGTGGGATTCCTGTCTGTATGCTGTGAATACCATTGGTTACTAAAGAATCTGTTTAGGGCCTGTGATAATGCAGAGCAGAGCTAGTCGAGAAAACTAAACTGAATGCTGGGAGGAAGAAGGCAGAATCAGGGAGACACCTTGGAGTTGCCGCTGGAAGACAGATATGTTGGCACCTTGCTGGTAGAACATGAACCTCATGGTAAAATATAAAATAAGGAAAATAGTTAAATTAAGATGTAAAAGCTAGCCAATAAGAAGTTAGAGCTAATAGGTCAAGTAGTGATTTAATTAGTACAGTTTCTGTCTGGTTATTTTGGGAATCTGGGCGGTCCGGAAATGAACAAGCAGCCTCCTACAACACTGTGGTAGTGACGCACATTCATGGGAAATTCTGGGTTCTAAAAGAGAACCCTTGTGCCCTTAGCATAGTATGTTAGAGTTTGTAGGGCATAATGTGCTTCCCCAAGACAGTAATTAAGGGAAGAAAGTGGTTAGAAGCAACAGTGTTTTCCAAGGTCTGTAGTTAGCTCTCCAACTCTGTGGAAAGGCTGGCTGACTGCAAAGTCTAGTTTCCCGCTAGTTTGCGAAGCAATACCTGCCCCGAGAGTATGATAATAAGGAATGAGGATTGCTGGTTGCTCTGCTTACCACAGCAGAGACTTGGAAACTTTTGTACTCAAAGTGAACAGGCCTTGACCATTCCTGACCTTCCAGCTGTGGCTCCCTTTCAGTTCTGGTTATGATTGAACTGGTTCTTTGGCCCTGGATTGCACTGCCCAAACCGTCTGGACAAAAGGCCATCTTGTCTGGCTTTTGTTGTCCATAGACCGTGTACCTTCCTCTTTTCTCAGGTCTTTCCATCCAGTGTCCTAAGGTCAGACTTACTTTATCTTGTCTCACAGGATCTCTGCATGACAATTCAGGCACTGACAGACGCTTGAGGACCCCTTTTCCTGAGATGATGTGCAATTATATCTTACTCTTGGCTGAAAGCTTGTAGAAATGCATGCTAGCTTGTGTTGCCTTTGGGTTTTCCGTTCCTGGGGACTAAATATCTCAGTCTCTGCTTCCCCTCTACTGCTAATGATCCCAACCTCTACTGCTCCCCCTAAGCTGCTATTTGGAAACTTCCACTCTGTTCCACAGTATTGGCCTCCTGGACTTGAACTTTCTTAGAAATGCTTCAGAACTCCCACATCACCTCTGAGGGAGCATACACGGACTTTGTATGTGGCAGGAAATAACTGAAATGTTGGTATCTAGACCACTGGATGGATTCACTTTCTATTATGCCTGACTCAAAATCACTCTATTTCCCTCCTTTTCACAGCAGAAACAAGGTAACTCTTCCATAACCTTTCTGGCTGTTTGTGCATAACCAAGTGCATCAGTTTTCACCAACTTTTTGTACCAAGGACACTAAATCTTATGGATGGAAAAAGCCTTTGGGGAGGCTCACATCTCATGCCGAGGTTCCTTCAGTTAGACCTGGGATAAAGTCACTCTAGGATAATGCCTGGATTCCAGACCCACTCCCGGAAACTTTGGAGAAAGGGTTTACTAGAGAAACAGGCCTCACTATCTCCAACTTCTTTGGCAGTGAATCCAACAAACATTTAAGGACAGACAACGAGAGTCGTATGATGTGTGCATTGAATGGATTGATGCTGAGGCATCGCTGTCTCTAGTGTGCCTGAAGGCTGTCCACAGAGAGGGTTTCTGACAGGCCAATCTCTGTAATTCTGATCGGAAATGGGTCAACCATGGTTTGTTTTTGTCTTGTTTTGCTTTTGGTTTCCTTTTTGAGTTCTTTACCATGTCTGCCTGGAGATAGCATCAAGCATCGTTCCCCACCAGAATCATCAGAAATGCCAAGGATAAATATTCCTTGGCCAGCACTGGGACAAGGATATTCTGGGTGGGCAACAAGTCAGGCCACTAGCAGTGACTAAGCACTACAGTCACCTGGGACTTCAGGGAACACCTCCAGTCCCACTTTCAATAGCTTACCTTCCAAAGACTGAAGAAAAAGAGTTTGCAGGTGACAGTTAAGTGAGTTTAGTTTCTGACATTCCTTATGAAGTCTGGCTAGGTTGCCTTCCCATTTTGCCCCTCTATACAAATGGTAAATGATGTATTGGATTTATTTCATATAGAAAAATGATGAGTCTACGTAGAGGCAGAGAACGGATATTTTCCACCACGCCAAAACATAAAGTTGTGATAATTGATTTATATTCTCTTGAACTGTTTGTGACGAAGGCTGTAAATTTAGAACAGGTGGCTCTGGACTGGATTCTGGAAACCACAACCGCTTCAGTTTTTGCCTTAAACTGTTGATACCACTTTGGAATTCTTTATCAAAAGCTTTGAGAATTATTCCAGTATATAATGGAGAATATTTTTATTTAATTATATTCCCTGACATCCATGAGTATAACTTTCAATCCAAGTGCATTCGGAACCACTGTAGATGGTAGAGGTGGCTAATCCTAAACATTTGGTTAGAATACATCATGGATATAAATACCCTTGTTTCTTTTCCTCTGGGATCAGTGGTGTGCTTGATGAACAGAGTAAACACCTATCTCTGTTTGATAGGCAGGGTGATGGAGGAGATGTCTTCCTTAGATCCCTTCCAAGATGCTGACTCAGACTTTTCCCTGTTGCCAGCTATCGGAGTTAGCTCTGGTGGGGATGCCCGGATCTCCAGCCTGTATGCAGAATGCTGAAACACTTGTTGAGTTTAGTTAAGAACAAGTTCCCCTCTCCATCTCCATGGGACGAGGCTGCCTCTGGAATGCTCTTTGCAGACTTTGCTCCATGTGTGGGGCTCTAACCGGAAGGGATGAATGGGTGAATGTTAATGCGTTGTGTGCTGAGGAGCTGCTCTTTCAGGCTAAGATTTTCCATGATTTGTTGGCCTTCAAGGGGCATGGCGTGGAGCCCAAAGGCATTATGGAAGGCCCTTGCCAGGGGTGATGGTCTGATGGGATCAATGTGAACTTGGGTCAACAACTTAGTGCTGTTGATGGCATTTCCACCTGAGTAGATGTGAGGTGGTTGTACTTAAGTGGGAGGCTATCAAATTCTCCTCTATAAATCTAATAATATAGATAAGCAATTAAGAAGCAAAGAAACAGCAGCACACTTTGGTTTTAATATATACAACTCACAGTTTTTAAGAAACTTTAAAACTTTTTAGAAAACTAAAAAAAAAGTTATAAAACTTTAATTTTATAGTAAGACATATTGTCTTTAGTTTTTTTTTTTTTTTTGAGACAGGAATTGGAGCCTGTCCTGGAACTACCTCTTATAGACCAGGCTGGCCTTGAACTCACAAAGATCCTCCTGTCTCTGCCTCCCAAGTGCTGGGATTAAAGGTATGTGCCACTACTATCCAACTTTGTCTTTAGAAAACTTTAAGAAAGCAGAACTGTATTGAGGCTCAAGCATAAATAATCCCAAATCCGTAACTGAGAAATAATCACTATTAGCACTAGGGTACGTGGCCGACAGCTGACACTTTCAAGTGCACTGAGCATGTGAGAACAGACATGCTCATGTTCTGCTAGATGATGGATGTTGCCCTGAAGAAAAATTGCTTACTATGTGAAATAAAAAAAAGCTAAATTAAACTAGTTAATCTATTTATTTTTTGTATGTGGGGATGATTGTGCGTGTGTGTCTGTGTATGTATGTATGTTTCTATTTTCACTTGTATGCATGCATATGCAGAAATCACAAAACAACCCCAAGTCTCAGTTCTCATCTTCCACATGGCTTGAGAATAAATCTCTTTGCTACACCACGGTAGCTGGCCCATGAGCATTCAGGAATTTTCCTGTCCTGCTACCAGCTTGACGGAGAGGGACTGGGATTGCAGGCCTGCGTTCACTGTCATGCTGTGGGAGTTCCTTCAGCTCCTTCAGCCAATCGCCGCTGAGTTACCAGCCCATTGGGGCGTGGTCTCTCTCCCTTTAAAAAAAGCAACGGCTGTCCTCCAGTCTGTCTTTGTCTTCCGGCTCCGTTTCCGGCCCCTGGACTCCTTTCCTGTTCGCGCGGAGGGGCTGTTGTCTGGGACGGTAATCTGTAAGTTTTTTCCCCTTTGAATAAATAACCATTCTATTAATCATAATTCCAAACTGGTGTGGGATTGTCTGTGACTTACGCCTTCACTGTCACACCCAGCATTTTGAGGTTTCACACTGAGCCATCCTCCCTAGTCCTACAATGGGGAATTTTAATTTTGACTTCATGTTTTTGAGTCAGTAATTTTTCTCTTATCATTCTTTGGACCATACCCTGAAAAATCGGCACGGGCTGCTTTTTTGGCCATCCGTTTCCACCCCAGTCCCAGCTCCGGTCATGTGCAATCCTGTGAGTTTGCACCATCATGCCCTTCCTGGTTCCACCATCACACAGCAGTTGCTTTACGTCCAAGCCCATCACCTCCTTTTCTTCTTTTAATTTTTTTGACAATAAATAATGCTTTCTTTTAAATAATTTAAATCACTTTGTAGAACACTACTTGACTTGAAATAATAAAATCTTTCAAAAAGGGGCTGCTGGTTGGCTGCCTAATTACATTTGTACTCTGTGTAAATTGATCCCCTCCACTCTGGTGCTGTCCATTTAATATTTCAGATTCATACATCAGCAATGCAACTAATTTATATGTTTTATGGACTTTGAGTTGCTCACAATTAGAAACGTTTCTTATGCATACATTAGAATTTTAATATTTTTCTAGCTTTTCCTTTTTAATTCCACATGTGGGCTAGTATTAAAAAATGTGTGTGTGTGTACCCATGTTCTGACAGTGTACCTATAGTTTCTGTGCATGTTATTTACTTAAAATTCTCAGGAAACATTTTCTTAATTCATTACTACTACCTGTTATTCTACTGACTGGTCTGTTCGTTAGACATTATTTAATCTCCTAAAAATACAAATATTGTACGAGCAGGGACATTTTTGTTGTTTCTGATTATGTCCCCAGCATCTAGGATAAGTATGACACATGGCAGGTGCTCTACAAACGTCAACTTATTCAGTAAACAAATGACTGAAGTATTCATGTATACAGTACATAGAGTTTTTGAGGGCTGCTTGGTCTTCTCTAATAAAGGCAGAATTAAGTGTTTATCTGCTGCTTACATTATGGGACCCCATGTTCTAAGGGACGAAACTCTTGACCACTAGCTTCGAGCCTTCCTCCAGGACAGTTTCTGGTTGTAGACTATATGAAGCAGAAGCATGAATGCTAAGCATTGTCCTTATAAACTTGTGTAGATGGAACTTGAAGTGTCATGTCCCCCATACCCTGCTCATGTGTTTGAATGCTTGGTTCCCAGCCGAGCTGCTGTGTTAGGAGGCTGTGACATCTTTAGGAGTGGGCCTGGCCAGCAGAGGAGGGTCAGGAGGAACAGACCTGGAGCCTTAGCCTGATCCATCTTCGGTCCAGTCTGTGCTTCCTATTGAGTGAATATTGCTGCTTCCAGCTCCCACTGCCACTCAGGACTGCTCCGGTTACCGTGCCTTTGCCACTGTGGACTGAAAGTCTCTGAAGCCGTGAGCCAAAAGAAATTCTTTCTGCCTGAAATTGCTTCTGTCATAATGTTCTGCATTTAGTTACAAAGTAACTAAACCCATCTTAATGGGTTTTGACTATGTAACCCCTTAGACTATCCCATTTAGAACCGAGTATCAGTCTGGTCTTTTATACAACCAAGGGTTACCTGCCCAGAGGTGGCATTACCCACAGTGGACTGTATAACACACATTTTAATTGGTCTTAATAATAAAAGACAAGAGTCAGTTATCAGTGGTGAAAGTTGAAAGATCAGAGAAGCAGAGCAGTCAGCCTCTAGCTCTTACCTCACCTCAGCCCGAAACGGCGATCCTGTCTATATGAGTCCTCAGATAGAATGCACTGAACTCCTGTCCTCCCATCTTATAATTTTCTCTCCACCCAGACATATTCTTTCTTGTCTTCAGCTTCGTAATGCTGAGATTAAAGGCGTGTGATCCCAAGTGTTGGGATTAAAGGCATGAGCCACCCCTGCCTGGCTCTGTCTAGTGTAGCCCAGGGTGGCCTTGAACTCACAGAGATCTGTCTGCTTCTGCCTCCTCAGTGCTGGGATTAAAGGTGAGTGCCACCACTGCCTGGTCTATACTGCTAACTGGTGGCTAGCTCTGTACTCTCATCTTCAGGCAAGTGCTATTTGTTAAAGCACAAACAAAATATCACCACAGGGCTGAGTCCACCCACATCAATTGTTGCTCAAGAACAACACAGCCTTGCCTGCAGGCCAGTCTGACAGAAACAGTTCTTCAGTTGAGAGTCCCTCTTCCTACTTATGACTAGATTTGCGCCAAGCTTACAAAAAACTAACCAGCATATTATATATAATAGTGATGATAAAAATGAAATTCTTTTGAGTTCCAAAGGTGCAAGAGCTGAAACATTATTCCATAAACCAAGAATGTAGGAAGGAACACTTTGCAAATTCATAGAAAATGTTTATCCAGACAAGCTTATTTTATGATAAATTTGCTAATAGATAATTTACATGCATTAAACTCAAGTTAATGCCTATGAAGAAAAGAAAAAATAGATAATTTACATGCATTAAACTCAAGTTAATGCCTGTGAAGAAAATAAAGCTGGCTGAACAAGTCAAGGGAAGCGAGTCGGTAAGCTCCCTCCATGGCCTCTGCTTCAGTTCCTGCCTCCAGGTTCCTGCTCTGACTTCCCTTCACGATGGACTGCAGCTGGAAGCTGAGACGAACACTTTTCCTCCCAAGGTTGCTTTTGGTTATGGTGTTTATCAAGCCATAGAAACCAACCTAACTAAAACAATTAGTCAAGTCACCTCTGATGGCTTTGATAAAAACTTGCAAACTTCAGCATTGTGGAGTTTATTTGGTTGTTGACGTCACTTCGCAGCCTGATGTTTGAATTACTTCTGCATAGCTTTCCTCTCCGCAGGGACCCGAGCTGGAAATATTTTAGCCCATCAGGTTGTAGTAGTTTACATCTTGGTGAACAAACAGTTGAGAGAGAGGTTGGGAAGAGGAGAAGCGTCTGTGTGTGCACATGAATGACAGCGAGATGGAGACATATACCGAAATAGGAGATCAAGTGTGGGCACGTTATGGTCACATCAAAATTCAAGAGCATATTTCTGTCTTTGTTTGATTGGCCAGAACTCATTCGTGTCTCACACAGAAGTGCAGGGGTAGAGGCTCCTAGGATAACTCCTAGTAGACACATGCATTGTGTTTTTAGGAAGGTTCTAAAAATATCTTTCACTTTCTTGATAAGTAAAGACTATAGGGTACTCACCAGTAGGCATGGTGTCTCCAGTTCTGATCAAATGGTCTACATCTTCCAGTTCCTATGGCAACAGCCAGAACTTGGCTAGTACTATTCATAAAGTTAAGACAAATAAATAGAATCAGCACCAGTCTTGTCAGAGATGTGCTTGCTTGTCCTGTGAGGAAGCGGTATTCAGTTCACCCACCTTTAGAGTTCTCCTTGGTGTTTGGGAACAGTTCCAACTTGGATAATCACATTCTACTGATCTAAAATCCCCCTGTAGCTTCCTTTGTATGAGCTGCCTTTGCCTCCTTCTCTCCACTTCGAGGCACAGTGTTACTGACACCCACTGATTGCTCTATCCCACAGAAGAGCTGGTTGCGTTTCACCACCAGGAAGGTGATCCCGGAATAAATATACACTCTGAAGCCTCCTCGGTCCTTTAAGTGGAGAAACACACACCTGATGGATTAGTAAAATTTCTGACTTGAGACTCTAGCTGGTAGAGGAAGCTTCTGTTGGGCTATAGAATGGGCTCTGGTAATTTAAAAAATAAGAAATCTTGCTAAGAATATACAGTCTTTTTTTTTTCACTCAACAAATAATAGCATACATATGCTAAGTATGAGCTATGATGACAATATCTGAAGTGATACGGATATACTACAACATCCCCAAAGCAGTATGTTAACCCCATTTCAAAGATCTCAGGCTTTAAGGAATAGAATTAGCATTGAGGTCTTCCTTTTGCCTTTCTTGAATATTTGCTTTTTGAAATAGTCTACCTCATTTCTGTAGACAGCTTCTGTTTGCTAATACAGAGAGAAATGATTTTGATGTTTCACCCCCAAAATAAATAATGCTTGGTGGTTACATATTCTGCTAGGAATTGAAGGTCAATGTACAATCAAAAGGCCCTTTAACAAAGTTAAATGATTGAGTTTGCCTTAGCAAAGAAGTTGCCTATGATAGACGCAACGGATTTGTATGGTACACACACAAAACAGTCCAGAACCAGAATGTACACCCCCAAGGAATTCTTTGTAGTTGCGGGTGGGTAGAGGAAGTCTCTATGAGCACAAAAACAAAAACCTTGTGGCACCCTCAAAGGGGTTTTAGAGCTTTTAATTCGGCCAAGTCACTGATAGATGAAAGACACGCAGTCCCGTAAAGATCTGACTAGAGATGTGACTGTGTCTGTCTAATTAAATACAATAGCCGTTCGATTAAATACGATAGCAGAAAGACTGAGCCCTCTTTAGGGCTCAGATAGAAGCCTGGAGTGACCTCACTTCACACCACGCTTGTTTTCCTGGTCTTGGATCAGCCCCGCTTTGCTAACCACGGGAAAGTATGTACAGTAACACCGCCTTTTGCTTTGTACCGGCAGCGTCCCCAGAGACCGTGCTCGGTTTACTTGGGCTCTGGGGATTAAGCCTTCGTAGGGCTTCCCTTCTATTTGAAATGTATGCTATTGATATCAGTGCTTAGAGAGACTGAGCCTCTGCAAGTGAACAGATCATGCCTGGCTCCGTAAAGTCTACATTGCCTAGCGGGATGTATAGGCTGGGTGGATAGGGGCCAGCACAGGCTTTGCTCTGGAAAGCAAGGACTAGGTTACAAGTTAAAGAGTATTTTCCTGACCTGGTCCTTAATATGCAGTCTATTTCTATGGGTTATGCAAATAGGTTTGAGCCACTCTCTAAAGTGACCATCCGCTGTCACCTCATAGGTGGCAGTGGAGCTACTGTATAAATGTTTCCTGTCTACCATGCAGTACTGTCTTTAAAATAAGCATGCCCCTCCCCTTGCTCATTTACAAGCAGTTGGAATCAATTTTCATGGACTTCTTCCAACCAGGATTGTATCCAAACTGTTTTGGTTTTTTTTTTTTTTGAACCTTCCATTCTATATTTACTGTATTTAATGAAAAGCCTGGATCCCCCAGTGCTGAGCAGTGAACCCATGGTGGTCTTTCCAAAGCCTCACTGAGTCTTGTTGCATTTACAGAAAGAAAAAAAACATGCCGGGGCTGTCATTATTGAGTGAGCTTGCTCCTCTGCATCTAGGCTGCTCCCTGGTATCTCCCTGCCACCGGCTCTCCACTTCCATTGTCTGTAGCTCCTGATTCAGGGAGGATCCCAGCTCTCCTGAAGGCAGATCTGCCTCATGGCTGTTGCCGTAAATGCAGAACACTTTTGTGTACACTGTGTGCTAAGCTGACCCAGGTTAATGCCCTTCTGCTTGGACTTTTGGGGAAAAAAAGACTCTCAGATTGTCCCGTTGCAAAGGGACATTTCAGTGCTGAGTTTTATTCCCCGAGATTAAAAGTGAAACATGTAACCATGTAACCACAAAGCTGGTTTATGTCATCCCCCGATCGGAGTCAGCAGTCACGCCAAAAATTAGATATTTGATAGGTCTGTGAGAGAAACAGATGCCGAGGGATGCCATTCCCACAATTTAGGCTCCTTCTTATCTTTAAGTGAGAAAGAACATTCCAGATGAAGAAAATCTATTTTATTGGCTTTAAAATATAGCAAAGAAAATGCAGAAATAAAAAAAGGTAATTTAAAACTGATGTCATTCTCGGGAACTTATAAACTTCAAATTAGTGTTCTAGCAGCAAAAAAAAAAGTCATTTAAGACACACTTAGTTGTTATGTTCATTTACGTACATTTTTACCTCAGCTACGGCGCTATAATTGAAAGAAAATATCCACGAGATACGCTCATGTGCAGAATGTGAATGCGCGTGAAGAAAAGACAAGAAGTCCGTAAACCTCCAAAAGGCTAAAGCATCTAAAAAATATTCTCTCAGCCTTTTTCTTTTCTTTCTTTTTTTTTTCTTTGTGGGAAGCATTTTGTGTTCCATTCTTTTTATTTAATTCTGCCAGCTGTCTGCTAAACAAATCTAGCCAGGTGGGGCCTACAAACCATGACTAAAACACCTACCAGTGCAGCTGTCCAGCTTGCCCGGAGGAAGAATTCAGACAAATGGCAGGAACGGAGAGGTTGTTTTGTTTTCAAGAAAGTGACTACTGTACCTTCTCTGGCTTCAATTTTTATTCTGTTTGTCCCAGTTAGCCCACAGTTCCCAAGGTTTTATGGTGAGATACAGAAATAATACCACTCTTTAAAAATTCATACATTTTTTGTTATAGTTTAGCCTAATTTATTATAATTTGCCTTTAAGTAAGTGTTTTGTTTTCTGTTACATCCTGGCAATGAGCTGTGTAGGGTTCTGTTGTTGTTTTTGAGTTGCTGATAGCTCCCCACCCCACCCTCCACGCGGGTGCATGTTCTTAATGAATTGTGACTGAACTTTGTTCCTTAATATCACATAATTAAGTATGTAGCTATTTGTAGGTGAAGGTTGGCAAGGCTCACCCGCCAGCAGAGGAACAGAACAGGCCTCTTTGCGCTGCATCATCGGCCGACCTCAACTGTGAATTTCCAGTCAGCAAATGGGCGCTTCGTTCGGTGCATTTGAGCAGAGGGAGGGAAGAGCCAGGCTAAAAATGTTCATGCCGCCATCTGATCTGCAGTTCTATTGATGACAGATCAATGCATACACTGCTCAGTGACTTCCCCATTTATCTGACAGTTATCAATTTGGTGGATCTAAAAATGTTTGTCAAACCTGTCTAAAATCCTATTATTATAGCTAGAAAACGCGTTAAGAGTTGCAGTGAGTCTCAGTGTTTGGATCCTGCAGCAGTTAGAGAGATACGATGCTCACAGGCAGCTGTAAGACTGGGCACTGAATGTAACCAGACCCGCGACTCTCCACAGGGAAGTACCGGGATGTCAATGCACTAGCCCCTTCTGAGAAGCAGCTGCTTGGCACGCTGGGGAACACCAAGTCCATCCTGGGGCTGTGATTTGCATTCTTGTTTAAAGGAGTATAGGACTCACTGGGATAGTCAGGCTGTTCTAAACAACGACACAGGCATTGTGTGACTGTGGAGGGTATTTGATTAAAATCTAAGGAACTCTGGAGAGGTATTCAAAGTAGATCCACACTTCTAGCTGTCTTATTCTGCCCTTTGCAGGCACACAAAGAGACAGTGCCCGTGATCTGAGCTGTGAAGACCCAAAATGACAGAAGGAACGAATGAGGCCACTCAGTTCTTTTGTTTCTGTTGTCTAGGGTGGTAAAATGACCCAAGTTGCATAAATCTAAGGAAAGAAGGCAATTCTTCATAAGAAATTGAACCAACCCTCACCTTGGGTGTTATTTAGTAAATGGGAGTACTTTGGCAAATTATATATATATATATATACATACATACATACATATATATATGTATGTGTATGCATATATGCACATATATACACACATGCATACACATATCACCTACACATACATGTTTTTGCATAATAAAAGTATTCCACAAAAGAGTAACAGCATTCCTCTGACCTCAGCCTATACACAGATGCATTTAAGGACTAGCAAAGGTCCGTAGTGCAAAGATGCTAACCATTAGGGTTAAAGGAAGTAAAATCTTCCTCCTGCTCCCTGAGACCCAGGCCAGGTGCAGCAGCAGCAGCCACTTTTGTTTCAATTCTGCGCTTCCTTTGGGAATTTGGTCCTAACTCTGGGCAGAGTGAGCAGCGAGCGTATTGCTGTTAGCAACTGTGGTAAATCGGGAAAAAACATCGGCACACATCTCTCCGTTGTTACAAACAAAGCATCATTTGTCCCCAGTCTCGGACACTGATAAGAAGAGAGTATCTGTTTCAAAACCCAGTAACCCCCAAGCCATGCAAGTCAGATGTGGTGCTGTGCACAAAAAATTAGAGAGGAAATTACATAACGTGTCCTTTCTTTTCTCTCTGTCATTATGCATGCACGTGCATCTGAATCTGTTTATATTTAAACTCTCCTTAAATAAGTCTTTAAATGTGGGTAAGAACTGCTCCCTAATGGACTGCAGACAAGCAAACCCTTAGTACATGTATTTTTTTAAAGTATTTATTCCATTTATAGATTGATGACGAGAGAAACAAAGGAATAAATAATTGGCACTTACAGAAATACAAATCGGTCTATGTGTTAGACATCTTTCAGACCTTGACTTTGAACCGTGTGGTCAGCATAAACCACTGTTCTGAGATGGAGAGTTGTCGCCAAAGTTACCTCCTCTGACAAAATCGTTGACTGTGGTAATGGTTGGGAACAAAAGAAGCTCGCAATCAACAGAATGATTTGCTCTCCCACACTTCCAGAGATGGCAAGTCCTTTCAGAGACAGTGGTTTTATAAAGCAAATGTCCTTGCAATAGTTAATCTACAGTGTAGACACTAACTTGCCCCTTACACCCACATGGCACAGTGGTAAAGTTTCTTCTTAGTTTTGCATCTTCGCCACCTTCCTGGGCTGGTCTCTAAACCCCTAGACCCATGCGTTGTGAAAACTAGCTACCCCTTTCAACTTTCATTTTTTTGACAGTTCACTTCCGACTCCTGCACTCATTCGCCGGACTTGCTATTTAGCCTTTCAATGATTTATCATCGAAAAAAACAACAACAACGAATCTCTCCAATGTCAAAGAGTGTTTTTAACATAAAAATAATGGGGGGGGGCTTTTAGAGACGAGTCAGTGAATAAAATACCTGCTACAAAATATGAGGGCCCAAGTTCACCTACTCAGAACCTTGGTAAAGCCAGGCTTGTCCATCCGTAATCAATGAGACGGGAGGTGGACACAGGAGAATCCCTGGGCCCTCATGGAATAGCTGGCCATTACTCAGCAGGAAACCACAAAGGGAGCCCTGCTTCCAAAAGGGTGAGAGGAGAAGACCAATGCCAGGGGGTGTCTCCTGACACCCCCCAACATGCTTTACACACACACATGCACGCACGCACGCACGCACGCACACACATCATCTTATAATGATTCAATCTGCACATTCTGTGAATGCCGTATAACATAGAAATGCCCAGACTCCCTCCTTGCTGCAGCACTACAGGAACATAAGACAGCAGACTCTTGCAGCTCTTTTATCTGCACACACTGAGTTTGGCATCTTTCGGATTTTAGCTCAGCAGACTAACAGTGTGTTTCTGTGTCACGCAGGTAGAAGTGAGAACCAGAGGCTCGTTTACCAGTGTGATTTTTCCCGCTGTATCCCAATTAAAAAGACACCTGTGCTTTGGAACTTTCTGCAGCTCCACTTTGAATGTGTGGTGTTTGTGCAAACCCAACTTTTCTCTCTTATTCTATTCTTCTTTTAACCTTCCCTTCTCTTTCTTTGCCTTTTTCCCCTCTCTCCTACCCTCCTTCTTTTTCTCCTTTCATTTTCTTGCAGGGTTTTTGCTTTTTCCAATGTTTTGACCTTCTTGCAGAGTCTCCCATTCTACCCATCTTCCTTTTGTTGAGTTTGAAAAATATGCCTTGAGCTTACAATTTTGACTATGACACTGGGACCTGTTTCCTCTGCACATGCTGGATTTTGGGGATCCAGTCTGTTTGGACGCTCGCCTTCCTGGACCTGGAGGGAGGGGGAGGGAGCTGGAGCTTCCCACAGGGCAGGAAACCCTGACTGCCCTGGGGGACGGAGGGGAAGGAGGGGGGGAGTGGGAGGGTGTTGGGAGGGGGGGCAGAAATGGAAACTTTTATAATTTAATAAAATTTACTAAAAAAAAAAAAAGAAACTCCAAACAAAAATATTATCATTTATTTGCTATGGTCCAACATGGGACATTTTATTGCATAGATGTGATACATAATGAATCTCCTTTCTATGGAACGTGTTTCCACTCTATTACTATTATTTAAAAAAACCCACAAGGTTGTCCAGTCATACTATTTTGTCCAAGTTCTGCCTTCACCCAGCAACCACCTGGCAAGGCAGCACAGGGGCAGATCCTTCTAGACTCATGCCATACTGTTTATAAGGCAGCCCTGTAGAGCTATGCTTAGATCCTGTTACATTTCTACTTAGATCTTTTTTATTTTATTTTTTCTATTTTTTGACATAATAGAATTTAATGAGCAGGAAAGTGTGCTTTTAGTTTATATTTTCAGAAGGATTTATGGCTAAACAGGATATGTAAAACCACATTTACTCCCCCTCCCCCCCAAAATAAAGGCCCCATTAACAGAAGGAACAAAATGTCCCACCTGAATCATAACCAAAAATGTCTCTTAAAAAAAACTTATGAAGATGTCATACATTAAGATGCATTTTTTTTCATGAAGTCAGCAAGCTTCCTACCTTTCCTTGATGTCCACCATAAGTTTGGTAACAAGTCTGGTGTGTTGGTCCTTTGTACACCCCCGTGCTCTGCTCCAGCAAGGGTGGAGCTGTGTCCTGAGACATCTGTGGACCAGAGGGGCTGGCAGGGACCACGGAGCTTTCCATTGAAGTGAGTGCTCACAGCCAATGCAAGAACATTGGACCTGAGGCAACCACTTCCACATATCATCGCCTTGTCGGGGGATATTTGAAGGACTCTACACAGGGGAGGGAGTACCCACTTTAGAGAGAGTCAGCCTTCCTTGATTTTATCATCTCTGTGGTATAAGAAAAAAAAGAAGAGAGAGAGTGGGAACCCAGGACAGAAGACTGTAGTAATGAAATAAATTAAGTACTGTGGTATAGCACTGGTTGGCTTAGTCACTGCTAATTTACAATACAACAGATTTCTATACATTCAGAGTACACATGGTTCCTTCACTGTAAGAGAATTTAGTCTGTGGGTAAGTGGTTCTGGATCCACTATTGGGGCACTTCCATGATTCTTTGGGAGGTGTTTCACAAATAATTTGTGGTTAATAAATATCTTCAAGTGACTTATTTAACAATGAATCAGGACATCTGACTCAAGGTTATCCCTGTAGCGATTTATTTCTCACTGGTTGTGGTTCCAATGCCATTTGTGAGCGAATGAGATGGTGGTAGAGCCAACTTTTTGGGGATAGTATAAAGCCTTAAACGTTTATGAAACTGTATCCCATGTGTGAAAAGCAGCTGTCATGTGTTCAACAGTAGGAACAGAAGCCAGGGGCCGAAAGCCATTGCTTTAGGATTTAATTGTTAATATGCTTATTTGTTTATACATGGCTTCTTTATAACATTTATATAATAATGAGTTAGCGTGATTTTGTTAATTACTCAGTAATAATGGCAGATGAGGTCTCCAAAGACGTGCACTTGCTTTTCCTATGGACAGGACATCAGTTACGTACCTGGAAGAGTTGGCAAATGTGCACTCTCTGGTAACTTCAGTTTTGGCTCAGAAGCTGGATTACTGTGAAGGCCAGGTTGAATCTGTGGCTGGAAACTGTGCGTGGGGCCCCAGGAAGAGTTGGTATTTGAAAGATGTGCTGCAAAAGGATGTGCTGATTAAAGCGGGTCCCAAATGGGGCCTGGAGTGGGCAGTTCCGACTGGACTTTGCTTTCATCAGTTACGGGGCTTCAGTCTTGGTGGATGTGTCCAGGACCGAGAAACATTGTCATGTGACATTGGTTCACATATGCATTATCTTACATGCATCAGCTTTCTGGGAGTAACTCCAGAGAGACAAGACTGTCTCGCTTATATTGACCGTAGCTGAACCACCGACAGCGGGACCTGAAATGCAACGGAATATACAACAAACAATTGCTGAAGAGAAAACCCCGCTGCTTCCCTTCCAACCAGCCAGCCTCACATTGCCGCCATCTTACCCCTGTGTTGAAGGCTTTGTTAGTGTCTTCTCACTGAGAGCAGTTCAAAAGAGATCAATGTACATGAGGTATTGCTTTTCATTTTCCTAAGCGGGGAGAGGAGAGTAAAATCAGACACCATTTTCACTAGCTAACCCGATATATTTCTGGTTTCATGACTGACTTGGCAAAGGGAAAGCCCAGGTTGAACTGTTTAGGAAGATAAAGGACCCAGGCTTGTGTTTTGAAGACCCGGCTTTTACAAGTGGTTTCAAAGTTGATTGGGCACGTAAAGTCTAATGAAGACAGATCCTGGGAGAGCTCAGAAATTCTATCTGATGAGAGGCCCCGAGTGTGAACACACCACACCAGAACCATGTGGAAACAATAGCCCGCGTTGGCAACAAAGGTTTCTGCATAATGAGAGAAGTGCCATTGTTCTTGAAGGTCCAATTTGGTAAGCATCAGGCCGTGCTGACTCATCAGACCTGAACTCCAGTAATGAATCGCCAGCGTGCGCTCGCTCTAGAGCTGGAATTCCCATCCCAGAGCAAGCCACAGCGGCAGCCACCACTCAAACAGGTCGCTGAAAGGTGCATTTCATCAGTAAGCAATTTAATTCATATCAAAGTGACTTTACCCCAAGTGAGTGGCGATCGGCTACTTCGTGAAGTTCAACTGCTGGGGGAAATGAGCTCTGTTATTTATTCCTCCCTTTAAAAGGTGATAATCTGTAATCCTGGGTATTTAAAAAGTCGTTTCCTCAAATTCTGCAGCGAACAGCGTATAAAAGAATGCCCTAATATCTTTCTATCTTAATCACATTCGGTAATGAAGCCCTTTAGATAATTGGTCTGGCTTCCTAGTAGGCCAAACTTTCTTTCAAGTTACAAACACTCACAAAAGGTTTACATTCGAAGGGACTGCTTTGGAGATGGGCAGATTTAGTTTGTAAGTACAAAGTGAACATGCAAATTGCCTTATCTTGGGGGATTCACAAACAACCGTCATTCAGATTGATTTAATACATGTCTTTTTATCTCTGAAAGTGTTAATTAGAAAATAGGGACAGTTCTCTGAACACTTAAGAGTAATACATAGATCAAAACAGCATCCATGCCTCTGTGATGGGACATCTGAAGGCTTTGTAAAAGGATTAATACAATTGTCAAAAAGCCCACAGTATACATATTTAATGGCGTTACCAAGCTACAGTTACATTTTTAGGACTTTACTGTTAAGCTCTCCCGTATCCGCTATGCTCAGGAAACTGACACTTTGTACAACTTTGATCCATACTTGAAATTCCCATCTTATTTTAATTTTTTTCCTGCAGTGCAACTCCAAACACATGCCTCGGGAAGATTTTAAAACAAGCTAATGTAAGAATAATAATAATAATTCAGAGGAAAATGGTGGTTGTATGGAATGAACTAGCACAAGAATTGAATTAGTATATTTCCACCTGAATGGAAGACACAGGGCCCTGTTCTGACCGTTTCTCCTCACTTTGAACTTGATCCACAAAGTGACAAGCGTCACTACGGAGGAGTCAACTCAGCTGCCCCTGCGGGGCTGGGTGACAAAGACAACTGATGTTATGTATGTGTTCTGGTTTGTTTGCAAAGTGGATGCAGTCATGGCTTCTTCTTTTTCCCGGGGTCTCATGGCGGGGATTGACTAAGATCAGGGTGAACAGCCAGTGTCCTGAAGTTGTGGCAATTGAGTGATTGCTGATAAACTCAGAGGCAGATTCTCTACAGTTTAGGCAGTGGGACCTTACACTCATTACTGAAGTCCGAGGGGCGTACCTCTACACGTGTAAGAGCAACTAGACAAGCAACCCAGTCTCTGAGGGCGTGACTTGCCCTGTTTTTCAGTAGAAATAAAGAGGCCACTCCGCTAGGTCACTGATTTTCTAATGACTCCATTTGTGTGTGTGTTTTAAAATATATATTTATATTTTTAATAGACTTTAATTAGTATATAGAAGCATTTATTTACAGCATTCCTCCCGTGTTTGTATTTTGCTGCTCATACGTACCTTTTTTTTTTTTAATGGTTTTTCGAGACAAGGTTTCTCTGTGGTTTTGGAGCCTGTCCTGGAACTTGCTCTTCTAGACCAGGCTGACCTTGAACTCACAGAGATCCGCCTGCCTCTGCCTCCTGAGTGCTGGGATTAAAGGTGTGCACCACCACTGCCCAGCCCGTACCCACTTTTCCATTGCCTTTTTTTCTTCTCTCACCACCTCTGGTCTCTCCTTCCTCACAAATCACTTTCCTTCTACTTTTGTATTTTAAGAGAATGTTCTACAGCATGCGGTTCTTGTACCATGGCCATGCGGATCTTCTCTGTACTCTTTCAATTTTAGTATGCACGCTGCTGAAGTAAACTCTCTTCGAACTACATACTGTTTTGCCTTTATTAAACATTTTGCTTAAACTAATAGAATATACAGATGTCAAAATCATAAAAATATATAAAACGTTGTATCATGAAAACATCACTCTCTACCCTCTGAAGTTCCTTCTTTGTGAGGAGACAGAGTGGCCAGTCATTTCAGAGGTTGTCTTAGCATCCAGGATTTCCTCTTTTCTTTCCTTTTCACTTTTCTCAGTGGCCCCTTTCGGTCCTTCAAACCATTTTCTTTTCCTGACCACATTTGCTAAGCCTCCCGCTTCAAATCCTTGCTTATGAACTCAGGAATTTCACTCCCTAGGCTTTGGGCATCAAGGTTACCTTCCTCCATGCTCCCTGTCAAATAATCTCTGCCTTTTTTTTCTCTCTCTCTCCTCATTCCTTCAGGCAGACATCTACCTGCTCCCCGGGACCACCCAACTTCCCCTTCTGAGACTCCTTTCCATTAACTCTACTTTCCCTCGAAGATAATGACCCTATAAGGGAAAATTATGACGCACCAGTGGTTGGAAGCCACCGAAAGTTTTTTTAGAGTTTCCTCCCAACTCTGTTTGTATTTATTTCAAGTGTGATGAGCTAGTTTGACACATGGGTTGGCTGGGCAAAGTATCACATGTCATGCGTGTGTCATTTATGGACTTTCTTCATTAATCTTGCTTGTACTTATGAAAATCTCAAGACAACCATCACTCTCGTGTTACAGACGAGGGGACATATGTCCGGGATCGAGCAGTTTGTCCAAATTCCCACGCTTCTAAGAGGCAGAGCCAGCATGTAAAATTAGCTTTACAGCAGATCTGGCCAGGGTGCTCTGCAGCCTCGCCTGGCCTTCCGTCCCTCAGCTGATTCTCATTTGGCTAACATATGACGCCATCTCTGGGTTATGTGGCTTGCTAATGTACTACGCGTATTGAAGGGTCCCAAATCTTCCTTTTGGGGGGCTTCTTCTTCCCTGTCACATATCTGCATTCTACTCGTTGCTGAGTTATACATGAGAAAGAGCTGGTGGAGGCTCAGGGGGAGACACTTGTTAGGGGTTACAAGATGGCAGCCGCAGTAAAAAGACAGAAATACAGGGCTTTGGACTCTGGCATCCTCCCTGCCCTGCCCTCCTCTGAGAAGCTTCAGCTTTAAATAAGTTCTTGTCCAAGACACCAAGCTCATAACCCTTTATCCAGCTCCCCCTTTCTCCTGGGAGGTGGGGAATCCCGTAATTTCATGGGTGACTCTTTTTTCCACTGCCTCTTTTGTTTACAGATGTTTTTATTTCCATTACTAAGGAACACTAACAGAAACACTCTGGACCTTGTTGTTTCTCTCTCTCTCTCTCTCTCTCTCTCTTTCTTTTTTCTTCTTCTGAGCCAACTCTTTCTCACCTCGGTAAAATTCCACCAGAGATGTTTGTACACACCTCACCCCCTCACATTTCACCCACCCTGACTCTCACAGCAGCAGTTCCCGAAGGGAAGGGTCAAGCATCTTCAAACACCAGAGACCACACTGGTTCTAGGCAGATGTGTAGCTAGCATCCCCATTCAGTGACTCACACTGAGCATTTAGTCCCTTGCTGCTCTTTTGACCCTGAAATGCATTGCCCAATTTCTGCCTTTCCACTTTCCTCCGTGTCTTAGAATCTATGCTTTAGAATTTGCCTGGAACCCCATACTCTAGTTTCTGGATCCTTCCTTGTTACTACCACTGCCCATTAGTCATCAGATCCAATCTCTGCCATCCAGCCTCATGACTGGGGTTCTCCTAACTCTTGATTAGTGGACTTACTTACCTGTGCCTAAGGGGCCTCCAATCCATTTCTGGATCTTTCAGGATCACTTGCTCTTGTTTTGCTGGAGAGATGCTTACTTCAGATGCAAGGCAAAGGCCTCTCTGTTTTTCCCAATGTTTCGTTGCCTTAGCGAACCTCTTCCCAGCACAAATAGGTTGTTCTCATGGGAGGCAGGAGTGATAAGCCAGACTCCTCTACAAAGGGCAGGCTAGTGTGGTTAACTGCACTTTTGTTGGGCCTATGGTGAGGGATTTTATATGTAGACTCTGCAGCAGCACACGCCTGTGGTCGGCCCAACACTGCTACCCACCCCTTCCACCGCCATGGCTAACAGTTCAGTACTAATTCTCTTCCTAGATGTCTTGTCTGGCACTGCGTCAAGACCGCCCCCCCCCCCCACTTTCTGGTATCTCTTACTTTCATTTTCTTTAATTTTCACAGTTTCATCTCCATATTAATATGGTCCTTAGTGATAAGCATGCATTTATAGCTCTTCTGTAACCACTCTATGCATACACGCTTCACCTGGGGGTCATGCATGTTAGCCCCTCTAAAACAATCGATCATTCATGTATTACTGTCATAAATAGAATGATGATTATTTCAGTAAAGATGAAGATTTGGCACTCATAATTGATTTAACCTGTTTCCATTTCTGTTCTGATGCCAGCGTCCCTTTTGTTGATTATACCGTGCTGTTCTCGTTTCTATTTTTCTTTTTTAGTCTCTAGCACATTAGTAAATTCTTCATGCCCTCTTGGTTGGAAACTATACTTGGTCATACAGTCTTTCCCTACCTTGGGATAGTCTTGAGCTTGTCCTGACTTCATTTTTCTCTTTATTTACATTTACATGTTTTATTTCCTTACCACCATGTGTGCACATGCATGTGCTACCCGCAAATGCCCACCCACAAACGCCGCCATTTCGTGTTTGAGGTCAGAGGTCAGTTTGAGGGAGTCAGTTCTTTGCTCAGATAACTACAGGGTATTGTGTCTAGGGACCACAGTTAATGAAGTACATTGCAGAAAATGATGGCTGTATGGCGAAACTAGAGGCATTCTATTGTAATTTAAATGAGACAATAATGTGTGGTTTAACTTGTAGACGAGAAGATTAAGCAAGGAAGTAACCATCTCTACACATCGGTAACACCGTCATGAATGAAATGCTGTAAGAAGTAGAGACAGGCCAAATGGAACTATTTGCAAAAAGGTATTGTAAAAGAACTTTCTGGAAAGAGATCATCCATGAAGAACAGTGAGATTGAGCTTGAGTGATCAAGATTGTTTTAGCAGTGCTTTCTATAGGGAGACTGAACTTGATATTCACACACACACACACACACACACACACACACACAGCTCTATAAAGTTTCTAAACTTTAAAAGAAAAAAAAAATCTCTTGAGCAGCCAGGAGCAATTTTGCCCTGACACACGGACATAGTGGATATGGCTTCTTAGTCAGAAGCTGGACAACTTTGGTTTAAACTAAAGTAGAAGTTGTAACAAGGTCAAGATGCTTCCTCCCTGCAGAAAACTGAACTGCATGAGAACTCATGGAAATTAATATTTGGATGACGTTTCAAGCCTTTGCTTTGGACATGAGTGGAAAACACTGCATTTGCTATGAAAGAGCAAAGCGCATGTAAGCATGGGGCCTTCAGCATAGCTTCTGTGTTAGAGCATCGTCTCCAGGCAACTGCAGTTCATCTGCAAAGGAGGTGTAAAAAAGGTCAAAGACACACGGCCTGCGTGGCTAGGACACAAAGTCATGCCCGCGCTGAGGAAGAGGGAATCTCACTTCCCGAGGGACCATTTCTGAGCGTCTACAACTGACGCGCGGCCGCATACCTGCCGCCTCGCCCTTCAGTTCACCTGACAAGCTTCCTGTTCACAGGGCTCCCCTCTTACCATGTCTTGGCTGCCTTCATCCCCATCTGCATTCTATTTCCTTCGCACACTGCTCTGACTCAACTCGTGGGTGCCAAGCCTTCTCAAGGCGCTGTCTGTCTCTGGCCCTCCATTTGTCTTCAGGTTGTCAATTGCAATTTTGATCAGAGTTGAGGTTTATTTCCCGCAGCTGCACTACCCGTGGAACGATCTTCACTGATCTTCATTGATTCTCTACCCCGCCTCCTCGGACCCCTAATAGTTTAACGGCTACATTCCCTGACCACCTGTTTTGGCTCTAGATCATACTCGGCTCTTGTCTCCCAGACTGACGTTTACGGCCCTGATGCAGCCTTACTCCTATCAGTGGAAAGATTACCTATAATCTTCTCATAAGTCATAGGAACAGTAGAAAAAGCATGAGCAAATGTCATTTATCACCCTGAGAAGTGGGCATGTAATTACTTGCAAGGCTGCTTTTAGTTTACAGCATAGCTTTCTATTTCTATCCTCAAACATTTTCCTTGCAAAAAGTTTTGGAGAGTTTGGCACATTTGCAAATGCCTTGTGCTGATGCTTCTGAAAAAATTAAGCACATCATTTCGGCATTACAACTATCTTTAGCCAGAGTGGCATGCATATTCGTACTTCGGATCCTCTTGGCTAGAATTTTAGCCAGCTTTCATTGTCCAATAAACTACAGTGAAGCATGAAGTATTTTAATAGATAGTGTTTATATAAATTAATCTTTCAAATAGCCCTTAAAATTATGTTAATTGTTTTTAGTGTTACTTCTGGGGTCTGAACATTGAATTAATCTTATATCCATCATGTGTTTATTTAAGAGGAACACTAGATGAATTTGGTGTTTCATATTTAACTTGTTCCTAAGTTTAAAAAAAACTTTGCTTTTGAGACAGAGTCTCATGCAGCACATACTGGCCGTGAACTCATTATGTAAATAAAGTCAATCCTGGACTATTGATCCTCCTGCCTCAGCCTCCTGAATGCTGAGGTTATAGACATGTGCCACCACTCTGTGCCTCTTACAGATAGTTGGGAAGACTTTCTTAAAGTTTAAGATTTCTAAGTTTGAAGCAGGGAGCCATGGAACATTCTTGCTTCATCAAGTTATTTTGATTTCATGAAAATATCCAATTAAAGCAGGACAGTTGATAGGATCCCTCAGCTCAGCTGTTCTATGTCATGGCCCAATGAACTCATGTATCCCAACTCTATTCATGCTAGCTCTTCATCATGACTAGCCACCACCATGCAAATGTCTCTCATAGAACATCCCTATGTCCAAATTGTCTTCTGTTCCACTAGTGGACAGTCTTATAAAACATCAGAGTGCTATTTCCCATGCAAGGAGCTATCAACAAGACAGTTTCAACCACCTCTCAAGAGTACAGCAAATAAATAAATATTTTGGTTGGATTTTGTTTTTGTTAGTTAATGGTTACTTTTGTCATTCTGTTTCTTTCCCCAAACAACCTTTTTTTTAAAAAAATAATTATTTATTGTATGGGTGATGTGGGAAGTCCTTCTGTATATGTGTTGCTTTCATTGGTTAATGCATAAAGACGCTGGCTTGGCCTGTGATAGGGCAGAGTAGAGCTAAGAGCGGGGGGGGGGGCGCTAAACTGAATGCTGGGAGAAAGAAAGCAAAGTCGTGAGACTCAACACAGCTACCAGATGTGAAAGACGCAAGCTGCTGCTGGAACCTTGCTGGTAGGTCACGAATCTCGTGATAAAATATAAAATAATGGGAATGGCTTAATTCTAGATGTAAGAGCTAGCTGGTAATATACTTAAGCTATTGGCCAAATAGTATTGCAAATAATATAGCTTCTGTGTGATTATTTCAAGAGCCTGGGCCACCAGGAGATGAATAAGTGGGCTCCAAAATATATGGGAAATAATCTTCTATTAAATAGTTATAAATACTGAAACTTCGTTGATAGGAATGAACAGAAGAGGTCTCAGGATTGCTGAGTTCTCTTGGCCTGCCTTTTCTTTACCTTTCCAAAATGCCTAGTTTTCCCAGTTTATACCAAGCATGTACTGAACCAACCATTTAAATGATCATCCCAGAACATTTTGCAATTTGTAAGACTGCTGGCAAATTCAGTTCCTTTCTTAACTGATTTAACTAACAGAGCACTTCGGTGCAGGACTCTTCCTTTTACTCCAATTCCTGCTGGGCTTGGAAGAAAAGGGATCGGAGATGGTGATAAGGTCAAATAAACAATGTTCTCAAGTTAATTCCTGCATGAAATGTGTGCTCGACCCTGGAGGAACATCACGGTGCCTGCTGTTGTTGGTGACTTAGAAGATTGTAGAATTTCTCTGGAGTCGGCACTATCTCTTAGAGGGAGTTGACCTAAGGCCGCCCCTGGAAGAACATCCTGCTATGAACATTCATCTCATCTTTCTGTGGGTGTGGAGTCCACTGGAAATCTCAGCCCAGGCCTGACACTTTGAGCCATGGTGTCCGTCTGTCAGGGTGCTTTTGCTCAGATCCCGGGAAATGGTGGGCTTCTTGAGTTCTGGCAAATTATTTACCTCTTCTTTCTGTGTCATGGTTAGATTGCATAATCCTTCTTAGGTAAATATGCTGCACTTAAGAATGGTGATAAAGTTGTGACATCAGTGTTCTCAAAGGAATGACCCTACATAGACTTTTCAAGAAGCATTTTTTGTTTGTTTGGTTTCTTTTATATTTTTGAGACAGGGTTTCTCTGTATAATCTTATCTGTTGTGGAACTTGTTCTGTAAACTAGGTTGGCCTCAAACTCAGATTCCCTGCCTCTGCCTCCCAATGCTGGGATTAAAGGCGTGCACCACTTGTCTCAAGATAGATTCTTATGTATAACATATGATTTATCAAAACTGATAAGATTATTATATATATTTCTTGTTTTTTATTTTCTTAATTCTTTCATTCTAAGTTCTTAACATTTTTTGTTACCTAGTCATATAGTTGTAATCTTTTATTGAAAGCATGTTAATTTCATTTCTATCATAGCATAAGAGATATGTATTTTATATATTTGGACTTCGTCTTTGGCTGGGTATAGGAACTAATATCCTAGCCAAATGCTAATAAAAGCATAAAAGAATTTGCAATGTTTTATTACTTCATTAAATTGAGATGATGTCACTACATTATACATTATAATAGGAGTTGATATCATATATATTCATTAAAATACAATTTCTATCATGCTATGAATTACTTGTGATCTTTGGATTTGGAATGTGAAGCTTTTCAGATCAAACCAGGGTCTATATGATGTCTGTTACTAATTGGAATGAATTCTACACCTCTCCTTGGGTTATTTATTCTTATCACCAGTTAATAACTCCACATAATCTTTAGCAACTGGAAAAAGAAATCTAGTAAATATTATGTAATAGATGATTTGAATAATTGCTTGATAACTTGATAATGTGTTATAACTGATTTTTTTGAGAGGTGGGCCAATGATAGCTAAACAATTTTACCTTGATATAGGTGTGTGCATAATTGTATGGTTGGTTAATTTTTTGTTGGAGAAAGAGGCTGATGAAACCCAGATTAGTGCCTTTCTGTAGAACCACGGGCTTCTGTCTTTCACAAACCCTAAGTTTCACTCCAGACTACAGCATGTGGTCATACACATCTGTCCTCTAGCCAATGGGGAGCAAGGACGAGAGTCTAGATTACATGAAGCACAGTCGTTTACATTCTTAAAAAAAAAAAACCCAAAAAACGACAACGTAATCCATGGTGGGCGATCTCACAGTCTCACGTCAAAGCCTGCGCCCTTGGCCTGGCGTCCAAACGTAAAGGCACACACCTAAGATGGCTACTTAGCTCACTGTTGGAGGTTCATGAGAGAAAGGTCATCAAGAAATACTGAGCTGTTTGTGTCAAGGATTCGTTACAAGACAGCTGTAGAGAGTTTATTATTTGAAAAACCCTGGATGAGGGTATTGGCTTAGATAAACTTTTAAGTCCTCCAGCTCCTTACAGCCTCCAAGTGCACTGATTAGCATATGTAATGTAAAACAATGTAGTTTTACACGGCAAAATTGGCAGGGAGGGGGCATTCTCTCAAGAAAAACTACTATTCCGTGAGCCTTCCTTTTCAGCTACCAAAAAAAAAAAAAAAAAAAAAAAAAGGTGATCAAGTAGAGCTCAAAAATAATTTCTGGGCTTAAACTTAAAATTCTTTTATCTGGAACAGATTATTTCATTCCACAATTAGAAATGAGATCCAAAATGCAAATATTACTCAGAGAGATAACACATTGCTTCATCTTCGCACTCTGGTGTTAACAACTGCTGTGAGAGCCATTTTACAGAGTCGGCTAGAGAGGGGAAGCATACCTTATTCAAATATATGAAGATGGTTTTTACAAATCATATCTTATTTTATTCTAGTCCCAGTTCTGCCAACCCTTCTGGATATGTAGCAGTCTAAAGACAGTGCTTCAAAAGTTGAAGGGGGGGGGGAGTGGAAGCCGCTTAAATCGGAACGCAACTCGCAGGCTTTCACCAAATGCCTTTTCATCGTCGCCTCATTTGTTATATTTTCCTGAGAAAAACTGGGGATTCTTGAAAGCAGAAGAACAATACAGCCCTAAATATGCATTATCTCATTAAAGCTCTCTATCTATTTTTCCTAAGCTTTCTTAGTTCAGGTAAAATCTCTCTTATATCTGCATTTGAGGAGATGAGCTGTTGGTGGCCTGATTGGCCGGAGAAGAGTCTGGTTAGCACTTGAAGATCCATTCAACGTGGTGCCCTAGCCAGTCACCTACGGATGTTATATTTATAACAAGAGACCCAATTGTTAGGAGAAGAAAACTTGAAAAGAAACTGAGTTTTGAATCTGTGCGTTGTTCTCCATTATCCCTGTGTACGGAACAAGAGAGTCATGGCTACTATAGCGTAGGTGGGATGCAGGTGGGGTGTCTGAGTTCTCTCCTCTTTCTCTCTGCGCCAAGGTCTCACTACCTAACCCAGGACAGTACTGAACTTTTAATCCTTCTGCCTCTGCCTCCCAGGTGCTGGTTTTGCAGGCTGCATCAAAGGCAGCAGAAGTCCAGGACTCTTAATGTAAACGGGATTAAGAACTACCATTAAGTGCCATTTTCTGGCCTGGCTGTACCACACTCATGTGGGGGCCAACTTCCCCTGGGTTGTCGGCTGGACGCTTGAACCTCTGTATCTGAAGAGGAATACCAACCACAGACCACTAGAGCACGTTGCAAAGGACCTTTCTTATGTCCAAACTAAAAAGCACTGGTTATGTGATCCACAGTGTTCAGAAGATACCAGGGCGTTTGTCCGGCCGTAAAAGCAAAGTACTGTATCTCTCTCTGCGACTGTTCTGTGGGGGAAAGTTGAGGCCTTTCTGCTTGGGAAGCTGAAACTGGGGGAAGCTAGCACCTTCCACAGCTAATGGCTTTCATCATCGTGTTCTCTGCTCTTGCCCTCATCTGGTGCTGGCGTTTCTGATTCCCTGGTTCAGCCACTGGCCCTGAGACTAGGTGCCCGCCAGAACTCTTCTCTGGTGAGAGCAGCTGTTATCCGTGGCCCACGTAACGGCCTTCTAGGTTTTAGGAGCTACTCAGTAAGATTGTTTTGTTTATCTTTTGAATACTAGGTGGTCAGACCTTTGAAAAATCGATATTCTTTTCCCTCTACAACTCTAAACTGGAAACTTCAGTCACGAGGGTATGGTGTCCTGGAAGACCAGGCTTCCCTTCTTCTTAACTTCCCGTATAATCAAAAGAGGCTAATGACTTCAAGTTGCCAGTAACATTTCGTGTGTCTCTGAGCTGAAACCGAATTCCCAAACAACCACGCGAGCAATAATAAAATTCAGGCAGCGAGCTTCTACTTTACTGCTGTTAGGAAAGAGACTCTTAGGGGGAACTCCAGGGTTCGGCTCCCTGTGATTTAAGATGGTGTAACAATTAGCACTGAGTGACTTCATCTTAGCACACAGATTATCTTGAAGACCCTGAAGAAAGGTGGTGGCTGAGTTGAGTTTGACTGGAAATGCAACTTCCAGAATTATAGAAACTCGCATTCTACCGTGTTAAAAATCTACACAGCATACTCAATGGCCTGTAGCTTAATTGCGGAGAAGATAGAATACAAGCGTCTCTTGTGCTCTCGTGTGAGAAGCTAGGTACGGCGAGGGGAACACAATTATTCCACTTGGAATTTGGCCAGAAGCTGGGGATTAAAACCCCTTAGTGTTATGAAAAGTTCCGTGGGATGTTTAATGACTAGAAATAGCCAGAAGCTTAGATTTATGGCATCCAAAAATAGTACCCCTAGCAGGATCCGTTCACCCAGGTCATGCTGGGGCACAGTTTGGGCAATAGTCAAAAATCCCATTTATTGAATCATAAACATAATTTCTAACAGCCCCGGGTTGGAGATTGGTATGCGAGTACTACTTACCAACTTTTAGCAGCCTCTTTGCATGGAGCCCCCCACTGTCACTCAATAAAGGCACGGCAATATAGAAAATGTCAGGTGGACTTGGGTGATAATGAAGACGTTTGAGCAGGGCAGTAGGCTGAGGAACACAGCCGACTGTAAAGGGCTGATTGTGGTTGCTTTAGTTTGTGATGTGGTTTGAAAGGTAATGGGGACATCACTTTGTTTTGTTTAGCTGATAGTTGAACCTTTAACAACTGGGATTTCATTCTTTTTTTAACGAATAGCTACTTGCTATTTAAAAGCCCACACACTCGAAAGTTGCTACAGGGGACTTGACTATCCTGCAGATTGTAATGCAACACGAATATTTCAAGAACTTCTCTAAGGAGTTTGGGTAGACGTGAAGAGGACCTTTTCCAGTGGAAATGCTGGGTGTGTGAACCTCTCATTAAGGTCAGGTTCATAAGGAAAGGGACAGGATAAGGAAACCACTTTTTATCTTTTCAAAATTTATGTGTGAAACCCTAAGTTCGCGTACATCAGAATGGGCCTGTTTGGAGATAGAATCTTTAAGGAGGCAATTAAGTAAGAATAGGTCATTTGGGTGTGCCTTAGCATGTTCTTGTTAATGTTCAGACAGAAGGAGATTAGAACACGGTCAGTCCAGATCGAGAGGGTGATATCTAAGGACACAAGGAGAGGAATGCCATTTGCGAGCCACAAAGAGGCCTCCTGGAAAGCCAACTCTGCCAATACGTTGGCCTTGGACTATTAGTCTTCAGGGCTACAAGGAAATATACTTTTGCTGTTCAAATCCAGTGTCTCTAGTGTTTTGTTATGGAAGCATTAGCTGCCTGAAACAAAATCTTTACTCAGATGCAGTGGATCAGGGCTCCTAAATTTCTCAGCTCCTGTGAGGATGAAATTTTATGGTGTGGGAGAATTGTCTATATTCTGTCAATCATGTATTTTAATAAAACGCTGATTGGCCAGGTAGGAAGTATAGGCGGGTCAACCAGACAGGAAGTAGAGATGGGGCAATGAGAAGAGAAGAAGGCTAGGAAGGAGGAAGCACATTTCTCCATTCCTGCCCAGATCACCGAAGAGGCAACATGTGAGCTGTCACACTGAGAAAGGTACTGAGCCGTGTGACTAACATAGATAACGATAATGGATTAATATAGGTTACAAGGACTAATAAGAAGCCTGACCTAATGGGCCAATTAGTTTATAATCTTATGGAGTCTTGTGTGTAATTTTCATTGGGGCTTGCGGGCTGTGGGGTACCGGGCGGGACAGAAACCCCAACAAGCTGACCCTCATGTTACAATTTTATCTACAGTGATTCTCATCTTCCTTGGATTTTTAAGTTCCAGGGGAAATGCTGTGAATAAGATCCCTTGACCTCAGACTGAGTTACTAAAATATGTTAAATTCATCATATTATTTGGTCATATCTCATAATGGAAGTAGTGGTGCTAGAAAAGCTAGTCTCTAGGACGAGTTACAGTTAGATCGTGACAGTAGATGGCTATGAGAACAATAATATTTCATATGTTTCCAAAGGAAGGCTAAAGACCTCTGAAATTCTTCACCATAAAGGTATAAACATTTGAGGAAGCAGAAATATTTAACCCCACAACCTTATTTCAGTATTACATAATGCATACATGCTATCCTGTTAACGTGTGCAATACTTATGTTCTTAAGTGCTGGTTAAGACAAACTCAGACAGGGTGTGAGAGACAGGTGGGGAAAGAACGATGTACAATTATTGAACTAAGAAACTACACTCGAGCTGGGCATGGTGGCGCATGCCTTCAATCCCAGCACTCAGGAGGCAGAGGCAGGTGAGTCTCTGTGAGTTCAAGGCCAGCCTGGTCTACAGAGATAGTTCCAGGACTGACTCCATAGCTACTGAGAAACCTGTCTTAACCCCCTTCCACTAAAACAAATAAAAAACCACTGTTGGCTGTTAATGACCAAACTACAGGCTTTTAATACAGTTGTGCATAGGCTGACCATGAAAGACCAGCATCCTGAGTGTAAGAAAGACGTTTCCTTACCCTGTCCTGAGTGTAAGAAAGACGTTTCCTTACCCAGTCCCTGAGAGAAACCCCCAGCATGTGGAAAGGAATTGGATGGCTACCTCTCTGACTGGTTCAAGGTTTCTACTAGAAACCTCATGGGAGGGGAAGAATGGGAGTGAGAAGGTAAATGTTTTCTTTTCCTAACGACAGCATACCGCACACTTCAGAGCCCTCTCAGACTTACCGTAGACTTTTTTTTTTTCCTTGAAATTATTAACTGAGATACGGCTAAAGCAATTTAGTTTGTGTTTTACCAAAAACATCAAAAACTATGCTGTTAAATGTGATGTAAAAATGCAGTTTGTGCAGCAAACTTAGAGAAGATCCAAAAAAGGTTGGGAGAGAGCAGAGATTGGTGTTCAGGGACTCCTGGTAGTCACCAGCTTGAAAGGGACTTAGTTCCTTCTCCGCCATCAGCAAGGTGATAGCCATGCGCTGTGGCTAGCTTCCCATGTAACCTTTTCCTTCAGGAGTTCCCTTCTTCCTCTTGAGTGTTTTCTCATAAGGACATTTTCAAAGGGAACGAGAGTTCAAAGAAGACAGCTTCTAAGTAGAACATTCTAGCACTCATGGTCCAAGCAGGAAAACAGAAACCATGGTAGACTTTTTTTCTAAAAGGAGAAAGTTTAGTTCATGCACCTGGTTACATGAATGATAAAAGTGTTAACAAGGGGAGGGGAGGCAACCCCAGGACTGAAGAAAGCCGAAAGCTGCTCCCTCGTGGACTAGGACACAAAGAGAAAGCACGGGTCTCATAGCTCAGAAATGAGAGCCACCTTCTTGTGTCTGTGAATATTGAGGAACAGGTCTCTCAAACAGGGGTCAGAAACACAGAAAAGACTAATTCTCTGCCCAGGGTGTCCATCACAGGAGATAAAGAGCAAAAATGTAACAGGGCTCTCACCCCTTCTACCAGGATCTGCCGGGACCTTTCTTGACTAGACCCTTCCAAATCCAGTTGGCTGAGCTGCCAGGAAAGGTAGGTATGGGAAATACAGAGTAAACAAAAGAGAGGTAAGTGAACTGTATACACAAAATACAATTTTGGTTCGATTAGTCTTTCTTTTTCTATACTTTATTTCTATCCTCTTTAGGACACAGTACATTGGAAATCAGTTCGAGAGTGAATGAAAACTGGATTTTTGTTCTGTTTTTCAATCAACTATTTAATGGTACACCTAAAGTTCCCCTACGCTGATAGTTGGAAATGCCCTAAACATCAGTGTGCTCGCTGAACTGGGAGAAATGGAGGTTAGGGAAGCCACAAGGGTATCTGTTAAACAGAAGAGTTTTTTGATCCCGGCTCTAAACCGTCCCTAGAATATCAGCTCCCAACTTGTTGGGTGACATAGCAACTTGAGCAAATTCTGTACTAATGAACTCCTTTCTTTCTGCCTGCCTCATTAGGACACTCCATGCTTTCCAGAAACACAGTGAAATCTAATAGCGATAACTCCATCCCACGGGTGCCGCTATGATCAAGAAGCTCCAATCAATCTTGTTTTCGTCAAGCATGTCATAAAAGACCCCTTTTTTTCTGATTAGCATTCTTGAACACAGTAGAAGCTGATGACTTGCTTGAAGTCATTCATTGCAAGGATACAGCACCTACTGCCCGTGATGAAATGACATGAGGCATATGAACTGCTCATTACGGTCTAATTAGTTTGGGCTTTTCATTTTGTTTTATGTCCTGAACTGAACCTCACTCAATATGATGCTGAGCTGGAGTTCATCATGGCTTCTCTCTGGCTTGCAAGCTCATGGCGTTTGCTTGTTAGATTCCGTGGTTATCTGACTGGTTATAGTTTTTCCTTTCCTTTTCTCCAGGGACTGAATAAAAATGAACAAAATCCATGCTGTTGTGTGTTCCTCTGTGAGATGGGACCAAGCACATAACATGACTGCTGATTCTTTTCAAGTTGGTGTGGCTGTAAAGGGCATCTGAGTTATGAGACTTACAGCCTTGCTTCCTCACAGCCTTAGCCATTTCTAGAGATATTCCCCACAGGCAAAGGAAGGAAACCTGGGAGAAATTTGCTAACCAGCATAGTTGTGCTGGGGACTTGGTTACACTGGAAAGCCATATGTCTTGTATTTTGGGTGGCCTGAAGTGGCAGCTATCTATATCTTAACTAGTGAGCAGACTACATACAAGCTGATTTATTTGATCTCAGTGTTTCAAGGGTCATAGGGAAAAAGATCACGTATTTTATAACTATTTTTTGAAGACACGTACACTCTTTTGAATCGTTTTTCCTTTGGGCTCCACTGAGGCACACATAGATACCTGCTTCTGTACTTCATACAAATGATTATAGGCACTGGCCAGTTTTTGTCTTCCCCTTTTAAATTGAAAAATATTAAGCATGAGTAATTTCACACAAAATACTCAAAAGGATATATTTTGATCGCTGCTCACATGGGTTTGCATGGAAAGCCAAGGTTGATTTATATTCATCTTAGAAAATGCCTCAGGCCTTTGCTCGAACATTGTCCCTTGGATCTGTACTATAAGACTGCCTTGTCTTGCGGCCATCTCACAGGAAGACCTCCTGCAGCAGCATCCATAAAACAATTAACAAAAGACATTTCCTCACCTTATTATGTTTACCCTAAGAATTATAATAGAAATAACCGCTTAGAATGACCAGTGACTTTGTGAAGGGGCTATGCTGATGACATGTGTGGAATAGTTAGAATTATACTCTTCAAAGACATCATTACCAAGCTGCTATCCAGAACATTTTCCTGGAACTTTGTATGGCTTAGCTGATAGAATCCCTGCATCAGTGATGTTTTATCTGAAATGGCTCTTTTATGATAGAGGGGCTTATTTGGATTAATTCAATTTTACTTTTTAACTGATGATCAACATACATGCTACCAATAGCAAAGAGTTGTTGCAGAATGAATACTTAGAACCTACTGCATAAATGCTTTGCCTGTTTTGAAGCCTGGGGACATGGTAACATTTTTATTTTAAAATAATATTTGCTGACCTACATGCTAGAGAAACTAAATTAAGTGAATATCTGCTTTATTTATTTAGGTTTTATGTCCTAACTGGCGGTTCTTTATTTCTGCAATAATTTGTTGAAAGCCTGTGGTTAGGTGGTATGTAACCTTTAATTCAGCTATTGTTAGCACTTTTGTATGCCAGAGAGTGGTTCTGAAAACTTCAGTAGGCTATGGACTCTTAATGGGGAATCTTAATTGTTCCCTTAATGCTAAGGAGCTGTCCTGACATCTGAGTTGAAATACACATTTCTCATGTGTAACCTTCATCTCCGCAATGAAGGAAAACGTTCATCTTATACCTCATGCAAGAAAATGAACTGAGTCTTTAGAAATTTTTTTTAAAGCTTACATTGTCAAAATTCTTAAGCGATTGTTCTTGGTTGATTAGAAATTAGTCAAATGAGTACCAAGTTCTTGATAAAATATTGTTAGGGAAATCAGGAAGGGTAGCCCAGCTACTCCCCACTCTTTGGGGGCTGGGGTGGAGGGGAGTCAAAGGTGCCCACGGAGGTGCCTGCTGTTGCAGCTGCCTATGACTGCCTGTGTCCAACCTTCTCTCTGCCACGAAGCTCACTTGTGAGGCCCATAATATAAAAGGAGTTTAAAACTGAGATTAGAAACTACTGATTTGTCCATATTGGAAGCAGAATGACAAACAGGCATCATCTTTTCCTATACACATAGCGGGATGAACTTGCTCCCACTTAGAGTTGAGTAATGAGAATTTTAGCCTGCTGTAACCCTGGCGAAGCAACACATGCTTCCCAGGCAGTTGTGTGCAAGGGGTGATGGCCATATCGAGCCATGAGGAAAACAGAGGATCAGAGTCACTGATCTGGCACCTCAGTGAGGCAACCATAGCCAATGCCACGTGGTAAATGACATACATGCAATAGTTTCCAAACATAGGTCCAGAGAGTAAGGATAAAGAAAGTTGAGGAATACAAAGAGTGAAATAATACCATCAGAGGGAACAGGCCAGTTCCAGGGTGGGCACATTGGAGTGAGGACAGGGAGTCTTTTTTCCTTTTCTTTCTTTCTTTTTTTTTTTAAACTATTCATGGCTGTTTTGAAGTAGCGAATCCCTCCTTAGTCTTCTTGCTTCTATCTCCTGCTAAACATCCCTGAGAGATGAGAAGTTAAGGAACTTAATGACAGGGTAGTTGGTAGAAGAAGAGTAAGCATTGTCTACAGTTGTTTCACTCAGATGTCCACTGGCCCATTTGTATAGGATGTATTAACTATAGCTGTATTTGTAACTGGCATGATGTGACGGATTACATGGGATGTTACGTGGAATTGGCTTTTATAGCAAGTTCACTCTTATCAGTGTAAGTCCAATGCAGTGGCGGGTGGGTGCTGGAGGCAGACACAGCTCTGACCTCTCCTCATAAAGATTCTTTTTCATTGTAACTACCTGGCCTTTATGGCCTTCAGCTTTTTTTCCTCTATAAAATGGGAATCACTTAATGTATTCTAAGGTTTGATGAAAGGATTTTCCAGAAAACACATGAAAAACGCAATGCCAATATTACTGCCTAAATATTTCCTTGCTCTTCTTTCTTTCCATGCCTGATTTCGTTCACAGAATTGTCCTCGTCTGTTTCGCCACTTTAACAAAACACCCAAGATGGAGTCATTTTCTATTAAATATTTCTTGTGGCCGGGCGGTGGTGGCGCACGCCTTTAATCCCAGCACTCGGGAGGCAGAGGCAGGCGGATCTCTGTGAGTTCGAGGCCAGCCTGATCTACAAGAGCTAGTTCCAGGACAGGCACCAAAAACTACAGAGAAACCCTGTCTCAAAAATAAAAAAAAAATATTTCTTGTAGTTTGAGCGGCTGGCAAGCTCAAGGCCATGGTGCCAGCAGATTGCTGCGATGAGGATTTCTTCACTGGCATTCTCAAAGCAGA